>NC_142718.1:42999247-43306747 GCF_055471065.1 Atractosteus spatula | reverse complement strand
CCATGATAAATGGATTTAAATATTCATCTGAAATTATTTCTTGGTCCGAGGTGCACAGGAGATCCACAGCATGGATAATCCATAGATAGAATACATAATTCATATTAGCATTTTCATTTAAGCTAGATATTTCGAGAAATATTCAGAGAAGTGCCACCTGTGATCTTATCTACACTCTGACTTCCTTCACTGACACTGACAGTAAGATATACCCATTGAGTATTCAGTTCCAGTGAGTGGGAAAAGATGGGGACAAAGATGGGAAAGTTCTACTGAAGAGGAAATACCAGGGTAAACTCAGAATGTAATAATGTGCTGCTAAATGGTATTACTGGTGTGACATACAGGAAAAGCCTCTGGACCTAAGCCAGCCCTTGGTTTAGGCAAACTAGGCGACTACCTCTGGCCCAGAGGCCACCAGGGGGCGCTCTTATTGAGCAGCGCAACATTTTTTTTTTTAATCAGCACATTTACAAATGTGAAACAAAAATTCCCTCCAGCAGCTCTTTCTGTTGCAGCTGTGCCAATCTATGCTGTTAAAGCTTATTAATGATAAATTATATTATTAGTAGTGAATGTAAGTGTGGTACTTTCATTTCACTGTGACTCATCGTCACTGAAAGATGGTTATATCTGTTGACAATATCTAGTGCTGCTGTTTCATCTACAGCCAAATCGCTACTGCTGTTTGGTTAATTTCAGAAAGTAGTAAATGTCAGATGCACATAATTAGTGAACGGTAGGCACTTTTTCTAGCTAGACACATAGACTACTTGAGGTGTTTTACTAGAAGTTTACAGATTCACATTTCACCTTATTACTTTCAATGTTAACATACATGATCTATGTAAAATGTGTGCTTCTTGTTCTTTTTTGGAAGTCATTTTAAGCTGGTGAATAAAAGTTTTCTAGTTTTCTAATTAATTTATCAAATTATTCTTAAAAGTAACATAAGGTTGGGATGGGAGCTGATAATTGTAGTGTATGCGCAAATTGAAAACTGGAGGGACAGATTTCCAAGATTTTGGTCCCCCTGAAAGCTAGGGCTGGCCCTGCTCTGGACTGGTAACAGATGTGCTGTGAGCTCCAGCCTATGCTCAGACACTGCTGTTGTACTTTAAGCAGGATGCTTGTGTCAATCCCATCCAGGTGGGACATCTCATGCTGTCTTATCCACTTAACACTACAGAAACCTGGATGAGCTCTGGACTAATGAGCTGATGAGCGATTACAGAAATCATCGATATTAATACCTTTTAAAAAATTGAACATGCTGTCTCTACTTAGAAAAAACAAAATTAAGGATGTGATATACAAATACAAAAGCTATAGTAGACATTTCAAACAGATACAGAATGTGGTTTAAATAAACACTTCCTCAAATGTTTGCAATAGTTTGAATGCATTACGTAAAACTAACTGAAAAATGAGGAAGAGATTTTGAATAAAAATTCATCATTCAAATGAATGAATAAAAATTCATCACTGTAACAAAGAACATACTGTAAATGTTCTGGTCTTAGAGGTAATTTAGTAATTTAGTCTTTTAGTAATTTCTTTTTGTTGCATCTGGTGCAAATTGAATTTGGAAATTGTTTGGTGAACAATTTGGATACGTTGGTTAATTAATAGTAATAGAAAATCATTATTGTAATTCTTATTTTATGATATTGTTGGTGTGTTTGCATTTCAATTTCGGATTTAGGATTTAAGATTGGGATAACCCTATGCTAAGGTTACCTAAAGGCTTACATAAAGGTTTACACACCTTGCCAGTCCTCATCATTTTGCACATATTAATTGTATGTTGCTCCTAAGGATTTTTCCTGTGTCTATTCCCAGCTTGGATCACACATTTTTTTTCCTTAATTTATCCTGAAAACCTTCTTACTTATTAGCACTCACTGTGACCTGAATCTGCTTTCTTCTGTGTGACTGTGACATTATAAACCAAATCCAGTACCTTTCGTTCTCCACGCAGATATTCAAGTAGCAAAAATCTGAACCAGTTCTATTAAACCTGTGAACCCGGATAAAATCCTGCTTAATTAGTTCACTGCTTCATCATGGAGTGCTGAATATTCATTTCAACAATTTCATTAAAAAATCATCACTCCTCTTAGTCATTAATGTTGTAATTATTTTACATTTTTCCACGCAAGTAAGCAATGTGGTACTTATTAGAGAATGTTTGACTCTAAATTGGTTATATATAGTAATACAATATGTTGCATATTCAAGGCTTCTTCTTTTATCACTATGTGAATGTAAAAGGAGAGCACTCATCTGTCTAGCATTTACTATCAAGGCAGAACAGGACAGAAATGGGCTCCTAGAGTCTTGTTCAGGTTTCAGTAAACAAAGTTGAAGTGTTGCTGAAGGCAGTTAAACCAACATGCCTCAACCTGTTTCTCTACCTTTAATACTCCCAATGCCTTCCTCACCGTCCGAGCTGCTTCCTTATCTGCCGTTTTCACCTCCACTTAAGGCCCTGCTGCTCTCAGTGAATGAAATAAGGCTTCTTCTGGAAATACTGATGATTTCTCAACCTCCTCTGCACAGAATTTTTCACTGCCTGCAAGGTCACCCACGGTACTTCAGTCTTCTTCGTCTGCTTCTAATCCTTCCTTCTCTGCCCTCTTCAGCAATCTTGCTATCAGTTCATGCGTTCCACCCTCTGTGTCTTTGGCCACAGCTATCCCCTCCTTTTTTCTTCTTTTCCATCTGGTCTCTTTCTCTGCTTCTAGATTCCCTATCACCACTGACACTCCATTCAGCTCAAATCCTGTATCTACAGTTTAAAATGTATAAAGGTCAGCAACCCTACTGCTCGAGGACATTTTAGGTTTTAGTACCCATTATTTAGCTCCCATTATAATTGGAAATGTCTCACTCATGACATGGACCACAGTCTCCATTCCTCCCCCTCACAGCTCCCAGCTGGCATCAGTTATGACACAGCTTCAGCACCTGACCCATTTTCCAAATGTCAGGCCCTGTCCTTCACTGTCTCAGCTGTAAGACCAACACCTGCTCATGATGCTCTGGGCGTACTGACCTCTGCCCCTGCAACTCCAGACACCCTAAATCTGGTCCCAGCATCACTAAGCATCCAATTGCTGTTCCTATTGATATTCACTTACAAGACATGTACTGTAGATACTCAACGTGCCCCTTCTGTCTTCTGTCCTAATAAAACATATTTCCCCTGCCTTTTCCAGTCAGAATTATTCTCTAAGCAGAACTTTACAGGTACTGATGTCTGTTTATCCAGCCCTTGAAGCTGGTCCAATGGCCTTTAACTCTTTCAATGGCAGGTGCCCATACTGTAAGTGTGGGGTGAGTATGTGTCCTTTGCTGGTCACCCTGGGCATGTCCTGTCTTGCACCCAATGTCTGTTTCGGTTCACTTTGACTCACCATGCCCCTGTATTGTATAACAGCTATTCAAAATAAACAGATGGATTATTACTGGCAGGTACAGTACCAATTCATTAGCGTTCAGTCTTGGGGAGCTCATTGCATAATTCTTATACACTCGAACAGATATGCTGCTCTGTGCATCAGTCATTAATTACAGACAGGGACATTTCTGAGCAAATCCATGATGTTAATTGTCATCATTCACAGTTACTGTCCTACCTCTACCCAGGCTTCTATATCCAATCTTTTTTCACAATGTGATTGTGAAAATACTAATATTAAAGCAAAGAGAATTCCTAAAGCAATTTATGTTGAGCATTTTAATTACAATAAAGCAAAGCTCCTAAAATTAGGATCTAAACATTTTCCCTTTGATAACGTCTACCTTTGTAACTTTGTGATTTTTGGACTTTCAATGTAGCATTAAAAGCATTAATTTTATTTGTTAAAAAAGTTTATTTGTGAAAACATTTGACTTAAGAAGACAAGTTTTTAAAATTAGCTGGACATATGTGCTCTCTTCCTGAGGTTGAATCCAATTGAAATGCCTCAAAACCCCAGTGTGGAAATCAATGTCTTTTAGGGCATTTAGACTGTTTCCTAATCAGCAGAAAGTAATTATTGTTAAATGAGGCACACACAAAAAAACTGATCTGGGTAAACACAAAAAGGTTATATTACAGTAAATTTAAATGCAGTGGATTTTAAGTCATAAACTCATTTTTTTAATAAAATAAAAGTGAAAGTTCCACACTGTCAGAGATTAAAGAAAACATAAAAAGTGTAAAAGAGCAGTCTGTTGAAGTTTTATCCAATATTTAAATAGCAATTAGAGAAGAATATTGAGTGATGTCATTTTATAGATATAAATGAGATGTAAAAAACTCTAAGCACTTTTTCTGTCTTGGGAAGACAAGAATGTACATAAAAAACACTTAAATCTGTATATATACAGATAGTAGTGGGCTGTAAATTTCAAGCAAAGACTCAACCCTGAAGACTAAGACTTTCAAAACAAGTCAAAGATAAAGTCATTGAAAAGTACAGATCAGGATAATGGTACAAAAATACTTAAATCTCTGAATATCCCTGTGAGCACAGCCTTCTCAATCATCAAGAAATGAAGGGTGCACCATACAGTACCATCCAGACACTGTCCCTCCAAGCTGAGCAGCTGGGCAGGCAGGAAACAGTCACACCATTATGAGGTCAATGAGTTCAGAGAGTCCAGTGACTGGGATGGGAGAAAATGTGAATTGCTCAACAGTATCCAAAGCACTATTCAAAACAAGCCTTATGGCAGGGTGGCCAAAATTAAGACCTTCCAAACTAAACCAGTCATCTCATAGCCCAAATGGTGTTTGCAAAAAAATGTATTTGAAAATGTGGTGTTATTTTGACCAGATAAAACTAGATTGAAGCTGTATGGTCTAAATGTCAAGTGTTACATTTGGTGCAGAACATCTCCCAGTCAACAACATCCCTACACTTGAGCAGATTAGTGGCAGCATCATGTTGTAGAGATGCTTCTTCTAATCGGGGACTGGATGCTTGTTAGGACCGAAGGAAAATGGATGGAGCAAAGTATAGGAAAACACTAGTGGAAAACCAGTTTTAATCTGACACAAACATAAAACAAGGGTAAAAATTTTCCTTTCAGATGGACAGTGATCCAAAGCACTGGAGTGTATTAAAAATAGGTTAATGAATGTCTTTGAGTGGCCTAGTAAAAGTTCTATCTTGAATCCTATTGAGAATCTGTAGACATGAAAATTGCCATCCATAAATGATCACCAAATATTCTGAAAGAGATTGAACAAATCTGCCAAGACAAGGGCGAAAATTGCCTCAAGGTGGTGTGCAAAGTTGATAGAACATTAACTGTGCCAATTGCTGCTAACAGAGCTACCTAATACTGAGTACATGAGTCTGAATACTTATGCAATCAACATATGTGTTTTTATTTCTCTTTAGTTTTTGTTGATATTTGCTGTATCTTATCTTTCTCTTAGTGTTCAATTGGAGCATTCAGGTTTTTAAAAAAATATGAAGCAAAAAATAGTACAGTATACATCATTTTGTAATTTTGCACAAAATGGAGTCTGTATAATTGGTCCGAATACCTTTGCAAAGTGCTGGAGTTACTACATATTTACATTCCTGAAAATCTTAAAGCATTAAAACAAATATCCTATTGTGGCAGTTTCCCTACAGAGGGTATTCTCTAAAATGCCGGAAATGGCATCATAGACAACTGGAATAAAGAAAAACATTAGATTAACTGGAGCTAATGTTTAATGGCCTTTTAATTAGAGGCCATAGATTTAAAATCTCACTGCAGGCCCTAAACTGGTCATATCAATAAACAGACATGATTTAATGAACAAGACCTTGAAACTAAATTGCCAGAAATGTAAAGAAAAAAAATAGCAACATGCCACACAACCAGCTTTATTGTGGTTAAAGTTTAAAAAACTGTCTTGCAAGATATGAATAGTGACCTCTAGAAATTTCTGTTAATGGCATGTTTTATTGTGACTGTAACTCTGTTTTCCTTGTAGTCCCACACAGAAGAGATGTTAAACAAAGGTTGTTGCAACATGGGAATTACAGACATTCCATTTGGATGGACAGCATTAATTCCTCTTGAACAAACAGAACTTTTTAAAGTGCCCATTATGAGATGTGGGAATCCGGTGGAAACAATCATTAGGGAGCACAGTAAAATAGAAAATTGGCTTCCTAACCACAGATCTTGACAAGTCGTTTGAGTTCAAAAGTGACTTAAACAGGTTAATTGCTTAAGACTTACAAGGAATCCCCTTTAATTATTTGGTCTTTCAACATGATTATACAAAGAGTTCGGAAATTTACATTTGTTGAAAAAATGGCTTAGTGCTTATTTTTGTATACCTTGAAATTATTCAAACAAATGTATAAATAATTTTAGTCACTTTTGTAGTAATGCAGTACAAACTTTCCTCCAGTTGAAAGCTGCTTTTTGAAATAAAAAATACACTTCAAGATTACTGCAGAAGTTAAGAAAATTAAAGATCACATTTTTTATTCAGTCAAGTGCATAACTTGCCATGTGACTTCTATTTACAATACATTCCATTTGAACATTTTCCAAATTGGAGCCGAATTTCCAGTAAAAACTATAACAAAAGCTGTAATCTGTCATCCAATTATAATTAGGTATCTTGCTACCAACAGTGCCTCACTGGACCGAGAAGTGTTCAACCAAAAGAAATGAGGCAGTGGCAGAAAAGATATTCTTGAAATGTTTTGAGTAGTTTTTTTTATTAAGCCTTCATTTTAGTTAAATAGATATAAAAGTGGCTGTCAATAACTTATGAATACAAATCAGACTGCTCATAGACCTTTACAGCCCGCACTATCATTGCCTTAGTTATCTTGAAATTATTGCAATAATTCTGATTTGTAAATTTGTCTCTCAGGAATTATAATGCAATAGAATAACCATCGTTTTAAAGAGCATCTATACAGTGCATTGTCAAAAACAAACTGGGGGTTAATGGTGCATGAAATCAAATGCAAATTCAAGTGAAAAAACACTACGGGTTTTATTCCCCATCTGTTGGGCTACAATCCTGTCAGTCTAATGCAGGCGGCAGGGACATCTTGTCAAGTGACATCATTTCAGCATGTTTGCTTCTTTGAATTCACAAGCAAGAGAGTCTTTACAATGTAATATAATTTCCCTTACAATGTTCTATTACTGTAGCTTGCAATGTTACTTTACATGAAAAATAATTTAGGATTTCATTTCCAAACGTATTTATTTGTAACACTTTGCATCTCAAGAAAGATATATAGCAAGATGAGTCCTGGGGCACAGTCAAAACTTTGAAAACTTCTAAAATAACATCTCAAAAACACGATTTATGCATTGATCATGAAATATCTTTCAAAAAATGGCCAGATGAAATCCAAGGATCAATTGGTTACTAAATACCACATTATCCAGATGTGCCAAATCACCTGCTGTCATTTGCAGACTTTCTTATGTTTAAAAACATAAGTATTGAATAACAATGGAAACAAACAATTTAAAACATAACTAACAAGTACTGATGTATTTTTGCAAAGGAACAAGTAAACGTTTATTCCCTGCTGAAAAGAGAAGAAAAGAAACAACATTTTGACTGTGGAGCCAACACCACACCCGAAGAAGGCTCCACAGCCGAAACGTTGTGTTTCTTTTCTTCTCTTTTCAGCTGGAATAAACCTTTAGTTGTTCCTTTGCAGCCTACGCATGCTGACGCAGCTCCCTATTTGAGCTTCTGATGTACATTTACCTTGACTTTGTGGTGAGTAAAGTATACTAAAGTACAGTATCATACTGTATACAGTACAGTCCATAATAAATATCTTAAAAAGAACTGTTTAGAACTGTTGATAATGTGATTCTATTAAAAAAGTATTAATTAATTTAATGACTATATCAGGGTGTTGACTTTTACGAAGCAGAATAAAACTATACTTAAATACCATATGCTTGTACATTTATGGTATAGAGCACGCAATGTTATATCATTCCAGACTCTGTGCTACCATCAAGCATCAGTTGCATTTCCTAACTCTGAATGATCACGCAAAGAAATTAAATTGAAGCGTGCAAGTTTGAAAACCCAAGACAAACAATACCAAATTTATAAGTTACACAGAAAAAAAATCATTTCCTACAAATCATTACTGTGAAAATTCAACACGGGATTAAAAACAAACAAAAATACATGTATCCTATATTTTACTGTAGCTTTAAAAAATGCTCTAGTCTCTTTAGGTCAAGCTGTGAGGTGTTTCTGTTGCACATACTGTAGTCTGGTACAGAGTAAGGGAAGCTGTGCTAGAGGAAAATGCAGAGAAAAATCTTTATAAAAGTCAATTATATGAAATGTAGGAGGCATGGTCACAACTGAATGACAAACCACTTATGCTGACAATGTGGAGAGCTCCTGCAATTAATGTTGCCTGTCCTTCATGAACATTTCTAATACAACTTTAGACATTTTATATGTTAAAAGTGTATGTTGATTTTTTTATACCTTGAAGCAGATGTTTCATTTCATAACCTTTTGGTCTTCTAAGAACAAGATTAATTGCTAGAACAATTATGACTGTTAAATACTATACACATGCTTGATTGGGGGAGATATTTACTAGACCATCTGTTGAGACAGTTAAAAAAACATATTTTGGCAATTTTCTTATTACTGTAAAAAAACATAGCTTTCACATTTCTGCTTAAAATTACACTGACATTGGAATTGTTAAAACAATAATGAAACATTGACCCTTGAAAAGGTACAATCTTGAAAACACCACACAGGGGATGCGAACACCTTTCCTGAAGTCTTTAAATTAATGCATTTGTTTCAATCTGCTACCTCCTGAACCTCCAGCTGGCCTCCTCTGTCTCTCTTGCAGACACATTTCAAAGTGAAAACTGTCCTGCAGGACCTAGATGACTGGAACTAGAAAAGGCAAAAACTGATGCACAGCCCCAGGGCAGGAAGGGAGCTGCTGGAAAGCCTGGTTGCATTTCCACAGCTGCAAAGACTGGAGCTGTAACTTATTCCTCCTTCTCCTGCATGTCAGTGCACACCTTGCTGGGTCATTAAATTTTTTTAAAAAAATTGTACATTCTGCATGCAAAAAGAAAGTATCTACTGTTCACAAATGATGTCAAAAGTCGAGATTACATGAAGGGTAAATTTTACTTGATAGCATTTGATCCGTATGTATTTTAATTATGAGGCTTTCCCCAAAAAGGAAAGTGAGAACCCCATTTAAAATAGTAATGTAATGTTCATGAACTTAAAGTAATCAACAATTTACCATAAAGTACACCCAAACTCCTTCGGCTACACTGGCATTTGGATACCAGCTCACAGAGGATGTCTGAAGGTTCAATCTCTGGATAATAAATAAAAATCCATATTGGACAAAGGGTTTTGTTCATGAAAAAACAGTAAAAAAGAGCTTTGCATTTATTAAAATAAAACAAAAGAAGGACCTTCTCTACCTCAATAAGCCTTGAAGTCGAGCTGCATTGCGGTGCAGTGGTTAGCATTGTAGCCTTGCAGCACTAGGGCGATGGGATCGATTCCGGGCGTGTGGTGCTCCCTGTGTTTGTGTGGGTTTCCTGCATGTGCTCTGATTTCCTCCCACAGTCCAAAGGCATACCAATAGGTTAACCCTAGGCCAACCAAAAAAGCTTCCAAACCTACTGGGATAGGTGGGAGGGAACTCAACTCAACTCAACTTAGCTGGCAGCCCAGTATGCGCTCTTCTGTCACAGCTTAAGAAACAGTGGGCCCGTCTCTCAACAATGTTCTATGTGTTGTATGTTGTATGTAAATGTCCTATGATGTGTTTGTAGAGTAAATGTCTACAGAGGTTGTGTTGATTGCATAATGCCTTGGCAACACTGAAATCCATCAGTAATGCCAATAAAGTTCATTGAATTTAATTGAAAATTGAAACTTTGAGTAAAATGTGCTTGTCTCTGTGTGTGTGCATGCTCTGTGATGGACTAGAGTCCCATCCGGTCTGTATCCTGCCTTGTATGCATTGCTTGCTGGGATACTTACAGCTCCTCAGTGACTCTGTGTTGGATAAAGTGGTTAGAAAACGGATAAATGGATGGATGGAAATATGAACTTATGAGAACACGAGGAAAATCAAATTGGATACTTTTGGAGTATACCGAACTGCACTGAAGTTTGACAAGTTTAAAAACGCAGAGCATTCTGATTTAAACAAATAACAGAGGAGAAGTTGTAAAACCTAGTGGGTTTTCATTCCATATAGGAATAAAAAAAAGAAATTGATCAGTGAAAAGACACATACTGTAAAGATTGATTATGATATTCCATGGCCCGTTCTAACAAAAAGGTATTAACATTTTTCCATTTCATTTTTTTTCTCATCCCCTGGATCTCTTGATGACCTTCATTAATTATCAAGAAAGATAGTGTTCTTGTGCGATTGATCCCATAGTAAGAATGCCAAGTTCAAATATCCTCATAGCTCTGAGCTCAAGACTGATGGACTGATGGGAGGTAATTGTTCTTTGAACTCAGGAGAAAGCTAGCTACTCTTCATGTAACTGGTGGCTTTTGCCAAGCTAATAATCCCAGAAGAACATTGATCAAGTTGTCAGGCTCCCTCCTGGCCTCACCCCATGCCTGCTGTGAAGGCTGTGGCACGAGCTAGATAATCAAACACTGCTGTTCCTTCCCAAGGTCAATGTGACAGACCCTGCATGAGGCCCCAGAATGCAGCTTCAAGAGCTTTCAAAGAAAAATGTGTTCTATTCATTAAATCATCCAAATTATTAATGATGAACAACAGCAACAGCCGTTTACTCATCTTTCCTTTGAACAGCAGGTGATGGAATGACACACTCCGACAGCTTTATCAGTTACTATACAGTACTTAGAATGAACTACTTAATTCACTCCTCTTTACATCTCAGATATGAATAAGAAGACATGTTGGGGACTGTTAATACAATTAAAAAGACCATAAAATTCTGTAAATTTTCCTTTTGTGATACCAACATCAGTTATTATTTCAGGTCTTCGTCACTAAATGTTTTTGCATTCATCATTTTTAATGGTCATGTGTGCAAAACATATGCCTAAATACTAAAGGTTTTTCATGTATAGCAAAATGAAATCCTGCTCTGGGAGCAATAAGAGGATTTATGGTGTTACTATGTGTCAGTATTATGTCTGAATCTGCCAATTCATGCGTGGCTTTTAAGACCATAAGAGTTAAACAAAATAATACTGTAGTATTTGAGAGGCCTCAAACACAAAATTTCCTGTAGTGTTAATGTTGACATTACACTTGGGCTAAGTAAACAACCCTGACTAGAATACCAGCGACATATTATCACAAGAGAGATACAAAGTCATCAGGTTTGCTCATTTCCGCCTCACATAAAGAATGCTAATAAGCTAATAGACTGCATAATGATCCCCTGAGTCAGTTATTAGTTTTCCTTTCTAAATGCATATGGCAGCCATTAACAAAACAAGACAAGTACGTATATCATAGGAAGGCAGCACACAGAATGATGGCATCGTGACTGCACAGCCACAAACAGTTTTCTGTATGAAGCAGGAAACAAAAAGTGCTAATCCCGCAAAACGATAAATATATTTTTTGCTCCTTATGAATTAAATGCACCTACTTTTGAAATACATTGTGTGTGTTTTAAGAAGAAATAGAACATGTTTCTCAAACAGAGAGGATGTGAGGATGTCAAAGCAACATTTATTAGCCATTAAAGTCACATTCCAGTATAATGCATTTGAATTTTTCCAAAACATCTTTAAGTAATGTTTCTCAGTATGTTGCCTTACAATTGAAAAACATTAGATACAGTATATTTAAATTTAATATAATAAATCCCTTATATTGTACTCATTCACCTTATGTCATCTGTGGGACTCATGAAACTCATGGGTATTTATTTTTTTATTACCCATTTATTTTTATTTTTATGTACAGTAATGTTGTTTAAGTTTAAAATATAGAAAGTGACAAGAACAAAAATCCTGTAATAGGATAGTGACTTTAAGTGTGTACCTCTTCAGGAGCGATGGTTCAGTGGAAATGTTTTCCTTAGCACTTGAAATGATTATTGTTTTCAATTAGACAGAAGCCGGCTGTAATACCGTGCAGCATTTTACCTGCCCAATCAGTTGCTCGTTGAGTTCAGTTTGGCCAGCCTCAAGATAAATTCATCAAGCATCTAACCACAAAGGGCCAGATAGGACAGATACACATTGAATGCAATAAATGATTAGTAAATGATCAAATAAACTGTGATTATGTCAATCACAAAGAATCTGTATGTACACATATATACACGCATACATTGTGTTTTTTTTTGTGCAAGCAGGTGAGAAGCATTGCTAGCATTCCTTCCTAATGGAACTGCGTCTCCTAGAAACAGCTGTGAAACATATAAGAGATATAAATTGCCTTCTGTCAACATAATAAGAATCTCCTAAGCCCATTCCAGATGTAAGTGATGATATTGTCATGAGGTTTCTACCAATCAGCTGAAGTGCAAATCTTCCCAAAATCCCATACTGCAGGTGTCAGCAGTGTCTGGAGTGTTTATTTACTCTGCCATGGTGTAATTGATTTTCATCTCTTCATTATGGGAGCATTTTTTTTCCTTCCTAAACATTCCTCATAACATGATAACCTTGCAAATGTATTAGCATAAGATGGCAAAACACAACACCCTAAATACTTTATAACTACACTTACAGTACATGTACACTTTTTTGGGAACGGGAATATCAGGATCTAATTCTACAATACTGAGGGATCAGTATTTTTGTAATGACATTGTTGGGGTTAGTAATACACAGTATTATACATGTGGCATGTAGATGTTTAAGCATTGGTTACGATACAATTGAAGAGACCCCCAGTACTTGTCTGACATAGTATGGTTATCTGCAGATTAGGTCCTATTGTCCGGAGATTGTTAGTTCTAATCTGGATGACTGCAGCCCAGATTTCCTCAAGCGAGTGTTGCTGAGGCTTGGCAGTGCAACAGTGACCCCTGTGGCTTGATGGCTAAAACTTTTACTGTGGCTAAAAGTAATGTGACAGTCCTGCAAACTCACTGCTGCTGTAAGTGCTGTGGTCTTGCAATGGGAGTACTGTAAATACAGTAGAAATGACAGCACACACCGTGCACAGGTGGCATGTAGACAGGCTGCATAAGAGGCTTATTGCAACAATATTGAAACAAACTGTTAATAATTAATGATTCCAAGAATTGTGGTTTTGTGTGCATGGTGACATACAATAAAATATAACTATGATATGGAGACAAAATTTGAGAAATCGTGCCCATAAAGATAGAAGCATACACACACTGTATATTCTCCTTCTTTATAGAGCAAGGACATCTTTTTTGAAATTTCAAGTGACAAAAATATTTCAGATCCAATGTGTATTGTTAATATTTATTTAGACATGTTATATTTGATATTCAGAAATATTTATTTCAGCTCTTTTTTCACAGATACTCTCATTTGAGTGGTATCTAGAATAATTCATAATTTGTAAAATATATTTTTAATATAATAATATTAGTTAATAAGAACAGAGAGATTCTATAAGAAATGCCCACACGGACAGGAACACAGAGTTGTGTGCATGTGCCAGGATGGTAGTATAATGAGTTGAACTTGGTTTAACCAGAAGACTTACATCAATATTAACTTGAGGCACTTGGAATGTCCTTGTCCTTCAGGATTTTAGATATAACATTTCCATTATTAAAAACAAATGCTGTCAATGTGTTGACTCTTTGCAAAGGTGAAATATTTTTATAGTTCAGAAAATAAACCAACTAAAGGTTCTACTTTTCATTCCTTCCAATATGAGCTACAGACTGGTTAATCACCTGCTTTTTCTTCTTCCAGCTGATGTACAATCGCAACATTAATGCAGTGCTACATCTGTGTGAGCACTTATGCTAATTAATTTTATGCCGAGACCTGTAGACATCTTGTGTACGGTATATTTACTCTTATAGTTATTAATATCATGGCAAATATACTGGGTACAGCAACAAGATATTTCTTTTAGGAGCATTCATTCTCACAGAGTGTACAACTATTATCTTTCTCCTGTCTCACAGCAGAATGCAGAAGCTGCTACTGGGTGCTTAGCAACTGGAGTTTTGAGGCATGTTTCAAATTTACAGTGCTCTCAATGTGTGCACAGTATTAGTAGCTCTCCTTTCATTTATGAGGTCAAACACAAGACAAATAAGACCATATTTGTCCAGGCTTTTACATAAAAGTCATTTTGTTTATTAAAATGAAAGGAAAATTGCTTATGATAAAGTAAACTAAAAGTCACTTGAATGGTTATGGGCTTAAAAGGAATGCTTTTCAGGAGACTAGTTTTAGAAAAAAAACATTGTAGCATTGTGTTTTTTAATAATAAAATAAATCACAATTTCATGTTACAACATCATGCAAATGGTTGGTTTATGAAATTTGTTGATAAAGAGTTGATTGCATTTGAATATAGAACACCATTTGTTTTTCTGACTGGTACATTGAATAATTCACATTTGTTTATTGTAGTGCAGCACATGTTAATAGGCTTTTAAATTTTATCATGCTAGTTGTTAAACCATCTAATCTCTTAGAGCAATGAATTACAGTGTTATGTAGCCAAGAAAACTTTAATTGGACTCCAAAGTAGTCTTGCCAACACAAAAACTGAGACCTATCAAATGTTATGGTCTTACATGCTCTAGATCAATTTCCCTTTAAAAACCCACAAAACTTTCCATTATATACACAGCAATTATATATCTTATTTCATTTATACATCTAGGACAGGCCATTGTTTTATACATAACAGAAACCTGGATAGATCTTAAAATAGATTATTTAGCTGCTGGCTAGATGAAAAATCTGTGCTTTGGTGAGGTTGAGATATGACCGATACAGATGGGAAAGGTGTGGTGAATGTTATGGTTTCCAATTAACACAAACAAGGGGAGGGACTGAAAATGTCTGACTTTGAAAAAAATATTATCATTGTCATTTTGAGTAGACAGTTTCTCCTATCTCAATTTCTGTGCTCAATTTTTAGTTTGAAAAAGTAAAAAAAAAATCTGACAGATATGAAAGCAGAAAGAACATAATTAAAAAGCTAAAATATGGACAGAGAAGGGTTGTGACTAATGGATGTCAATGTCAATATTTGACACCAGAAGATTTTCCAAACATAGGCTGTACTTTGATTTCGTAATATAAGTTCTTACTCAGTACTCCTTACATAATGCATGATTATTCTTGGCATTCAAATGAGCACTTCAATATGTTCTGAATACTAATGTATCTTCTGTACAACTTGTATTTGGAAGGTTATCAACACAATTTTAAATTACCAAAAGATGTAGGCAGAGGGGACATGAGGTTCTTGTCTTGAGCATTATCGTAAATTGATTTGTTGCTAACAAATGTACTGATCAAAAAATGTACACAATATTTTTTTTCTTATAGTATTATGATAATGTCCAACACAAAGGAAGCAACTCTTTTTTTCAGTAACTGGGTTGAAAATGCTGTGTTCTTGAAGTCATGCTCACATTCCATCTTACCAGCATAGAGTTGTGATTAGGGCTCTATACTTATAATTGGAAGATTGTGCGTTCAAATTCAAATATAAAACACTTTTGATTAAAAAAATCATCAGTCAAATTAATAATAATATTTCCTCAGTATAAAAAAAACTTTCGATTTCTTAATAAATGTCACAGTTGAGATGATAGATTAGGCTATGTTTAAAGTACAGTTCAGGATTTAGTTGAGGGTTATAGCCTCATATTACATTTGAGATGAGTTTTTGGGTTATAGGTGAACCTAGAGTTAAGAGTAAGGTTAAAGTTATGATTGGGTTATAGATAAAATGATGACTATGGATTTAGGTTCTATGTGTGCCAATTATTTTAAATTTGGGATTATTTTTATGGATAGGCCAGTGATGATATTTCAGGCATCACAATGAGGGTAAAGGGTTGCCTTTTGCTGTTTCCCATGCACATCTGTTGTTCTATTCAAGTGAACAAAGGAAAAATAATCTCAAACTACTGTGATGTGAGGCCACTGGAGGGGTTCCACCGCATCTCACAGCATTGCATCTATAGCCTTTTAATCAGCATTGCTTATAGGGTTTGAATACTATCTTTATTATGGGGCTGAGAACATTTTACAGGTGAAACTTCATTATAATTCACAGAGACTCTTACAAAACACATTAATTTGCATGTGTTCTGCACTTAAGAGCTTTCGTGTGATTGGCAAGTTGCAATGCCTCACTGCACAAGCTGTATTGCTGGTAAGAGGGCTTTTAAACAAATTTACAACTTTTTGTGAAAGTACATAAGGTATAACTATAATATTTTATTCCAGAAAATGTTGCGTTTCTTTTTTCCATCAGTATATTTTAAATGTGTATTTAATGTACCAAAATCACTTTACCTACTTGATTTCAAATGGACTTTAAGACCAACTGAGTAAACCAAATGAACAAGCCACTTCACTTTTCATATTTCCAGCCTTTACCCTCTTTATGATCTGCATTTTTGTTTCCAAAGAGATGAATTTTCTGCAGTTTTTCCCAGCAAGACCACTAGCAAATCATAGCAGCTTCAGTGACCTAATGGAAAATTACTGTATCATTGCAATGTGAGGGAGACTGATGAAGCTCTTCACTGATTGGGCCATGTGAGGGAGGCTGATGAAGTTCTTCACTGATTGGGCCACGTGAGGGAGACTGATGAAGTTCTTCACTGATTGGGTTGCTTGAGGGAGACTAATGAAGCTCTTCATTGATTGGGCCATGTGAGGGAGACTAATGAAGCTCTTCACTGATTGGCTCTGATACTGTAAACACAACAACCACAACTGTGTTTACAGGGCAAGTACATCCTTCTTCATATTAGTCTTTCGCCACACATTGCATTATTTTTGAAGATTTTTTTAATTTTTGTTAATGTCCCACATTTTATTAATAATAAATTTAATTTTAAATAACACATTATGTTTTATCCTCAGAGGATCCATTAATCAAATCCATTAATCGAAGCATTACTGTACTACATTATATGGATCTGCATGATAGAGTGCAGAAATACTTTGTGACATGAAACTATTAACCTCAAAAACTATTTTGTTTTCAAATGACTTATTTATTTAGCATCTAAGTCCTTTTTAAAGACTTTTAATTGCAATTTCCATCTCACAGCTGTGACTGGTTATACTCCTTGACTTCTAATGCTATTTACTTCATCAATTATCAAAGAAATGCAATTAAAAGTCTTATTTAATTAATAGAAAATAATTATTGCTGCTTTTTATCCTTTAACAGCTCTCTCTCTCAAAGTGCATGTAAATGTTTGAAATTAGAAGCTTGTATATATTTAGATTTTTGGCGACAACATGTTTGTTTTCCCAAATTATTTTTCAGAAAAAGGAATAAGGAAGTACTTTCTTGTTACTATACTGTATGTCAGAGACACAATATACAAAAACACAACACAGTTAAAAAAGATGTTTATAGTACTGCCAATGAGTTTGAATTTGGAATTTTAATTTTGGAATTTTAAGTTGTAAATCTATACCCAGTGTAGTATACTTGCTACCTACTGTGAAATGTATTTACTTAAACAACAATGATAAAAAAAATCTACCTATGCATTTGTCAGTGCTAACACTGAGCATGTGTTTTAGGGTCCCAAAATATTTAACAGGAGCTTGTTTATTTACCTGATTTTGGCAAAGATATGGTAGTAATATAGTCAATGCAACAGACAAACCCTAAGGGTGGTGGCCACTAGTCAAAGCCTACAGTCAAGATAATTGAGTCTGTAATGATACAGGACCTGCCAATTTCTTCAGTAGGTATGTTCTACTCTGTGCCAAAGAAAACACCCTGTTTATTAGCCTTAGGAGAGCCAACATAACAAAAACTCATTGAGAATTCTGGCTTCTGTTCAGTAAGAGTATCAATATGCTGCCAAAATATTGTGTAATTCATTAAAAATGTTTAAATACTGACATTTAAACATATGGTAGCTTCTGTTAGTCTGTACTGCTGCAAAATGGTACATTTATACCAGTGAAGGTCCCAAGACACTTGATCAGGAGGCTCTTGTAAACACCCACACCCTGAACAAATACTGTATATACTGAAATATGACAATAGCTGCGTACAGTCAGGACTACTGTGTGACAACAAATTTTTATGAATAAGGTTTTTAATTTTGTAATCAACATTTTGGGTACCAAATATATTCTTAAAGAAGAATTTTTAAAAACATTTTACAATTTTAAAATATTTCACTAGAGAAAACATCTCTGTTACTGGTAAATTTTCATATATTTTCACAACTTTGGGATTCTGATTTAAATGTATTACCAGATTCTAGTTAAGCTATAGCTTGGGTGTCTCATGTCAAAAGAGGATGAAAATGTGGCATTGCAGTATTATTAGTTTGAGTCCTGCATGGATGGAACCTTAAATGATACAGGCTTTAGTACATTCCAGTCTTTATCCGAAACAAGTTTGGAAGATCAACAAAGATCATAACTTTCCAACAAGACTGTACCGATATATACTGTGCGATAGTAAAATGATATTAATATTATTTGAGTAATGAGACACAGGACAGATAAATAACTATGTTTTATGATATATGAACTATATGTTTATATATAAACAGATGTTAAACCAGAAACTATCCAAGACATTGACTTAATGTAACAGAAAGAAACAAAACAAGAGACTTCTTCACTACAAACAGTGTTACTACAATCTCTCGTACCTACAATACTCAGTCTAAGCTATAATAGAATGCTCCAAGGTACTAACTCTGAGTGAACTATTGCCACATGGGCACATTGGCATTCAATTATCATTAATTCAGTGACGTATTTTGATATGGTAAACACCACACTTTTGAATGGAATTATCAATAAACTTCAAACTGTCTAAAGTTGTATAAATAGCAACTTTACATAACAGTTGCTAAGGTAAAAAAGTAACTGAGTAAAAGTAATTGTTTTTATTTCAAACACTCAAGTTATATTCCATTTGACACAGCTAAAGTCAAATTCACTTGATAATACTGTATATCGAAGATAAACTGACTAACGTACCATGACCAAGTAGAATAATTTCTTTTGTCTATATTTTTACTACGTTAGTCCAGTGATATTTAAAGCATTGCAAAACTCCAATAGCTGTGAAACTGCTGCTGCTGAATTTCTTCTATAATCTACCTAGTAACTAGACACTGTGTGCTAACAATCGTTTTTCAGCAGGAGGGCATGCAAAGACAGCCAAGCATGTTTGAAATGAAACTACTGTATTTCAATGGGCAACATCAAACAGTAAGTGATAGTAATGGCAATCACATTGTTTATGAGGTCATCCTCCCATTCATTTGTTACCAATATGGTGCGTATCTTGGTATGTGCTGTAACACAAGCCAGAACCTACTCAAAAGGATTAAAGACTGAGAGCATGTGGCTGCTCTCTCCCTGATAAGAGCATTCTTGATATATCACATCATTGGTTGAAACTGAAAATACTTTTTTGTCTTATTTTGGCATCAATGGGGAAAGGATCACCATTGTGCAAGCAATTCAAAAGTTTCAGAAACTTTTTCCAGAGCTTTATGTTAGGTGGGTTGATGAAATTTAGAGTGCAGTCTCATTGACTATGTCAATGTAAATTGTAAAACTAACATAGTGTACATGGTTCAGCCCGTATCTTTTTGTTACAGAAACTGCAGTGTCTGGGGATATCAAAACTTTGGTATATAACTATGCACTCCATTAGTGAGAGCAATAATTTGATGAGATGTCATGAAACAGAAGCTGAATGTGTTTCATCAGTGAACACAAGAGCATAAGCTATTTTCATTCCCTAATTCCTGTTCTCTTCCCTCTCTTTAAAATTCCCTATTTGAGGCAATCTAAACATTCAATGTTAACAATATCCAGAGTGGCAGGGCTGCTCAGAGTGACCCAAATGGTAATCAGAAAGCTGACAAGAAAGGAACGATTTATTGTAAGACATGAAGAAATGAAACAAGCAGTGAGCACTTGGACTTTTTCTTCTCATTTTCAGTTCATAGAGTATACAGTATTAAAAAATTAATGCAGTTTTATACATTTCTTTTCTCATTAATAATTGTACATTAGGCTGTTACATGACTAATGTTATTCCAGTAACTGATGCAAATGATTTATATGGAGTCTGCAACTACAAAGACAAACACAATGAGCGCCACTCCCCTTAATTTAGCCCTGGCATTGAACAGATTATGCATTAGATGTATTGGCAACCTCAAGCTGCAGGAACACTACAGACATACATTGCAGAGGAGGGACGTGAGTAAACAAAGAAAGAGAAGCCTGGATGCTCTATTGCAATTTCAAGTTCTAAAATAAGGACAGGCTATTCTCCCTGAAAATATATGTTAGAATGCAATGACACTCTGTGTGAAAAATAGAAAATAATTGCCAGTAAATATCTAATGAGAATATAAAAATGAGCATGCCCTGTTTTCTGTGTTCTCCCGATTCCTTCTACTAAATGGCAAATGTTAATTAATTGCACAATTATGAGGCCAAAATGCAATATCTAAGAAGTTCTCCAGCATAAATCAAATCATAGATTTTAGATCAAATCATAGAGAGACCAGACTTTTTTGTAGTGAGTGCCAAGGTACAGGAGAGGCAAAATTAAAGCTCTTGGGCAATATACACAGAACAAAGGGGCAGAAATAAAATGAAAAGCTTGATAAAGCCAGGTCTCCCATAGATCTTTCATGCTGTAGAGTGGAGAATTTATTATATGGTATCTTCATTTTCCATTTGAATTTTAAGGATCTAAAATGCAATCTGTCCCAGTAGCCAAAGGGGGAGAAAAAGGATTCGCAGAAACAAAAAAAAATGCTCATTCATTTTTATTATGGCACCTTGGGAAATGTGTCCCTCAGTTAAGTGTCTGCCTGTTTAAAAATGTCATTGAAGTTGTTCACTGTCACAGGATGTAAAAAAGAAAATTTCATCACCAACGAATCAAAAGCTCTTGACCAGAGTTACAGTATTAGGTAGGTTGGATCTCCCCTCTGCATATGATAATGGAAGTGATGAATTGATTTTATATGGTGATATTACAAAAATGATCAAAAATAGCAGAAGAAACAGGGATTGAGAGATACTGTGTAACAATATATTATGTATACGTGTGGGCACATTATGGCTGTCCGGCATAAAACATTGCTTTACCTTCAGGATTCAGATAAGTGAGGACTTTTCCTTTAGTGCAATTTGTTTTACTTTATTTTAGTTATCTGTGGAAACTGATGTATAGTAGTACATAGTACATTAGGTGTGTCCTAATGAATAGTTAATTCAGTTGCATTTTACTAATTAACAAGCAGAGTCATCATACAAAGGCTTGGTCTTACAAAGATAAAGGATTTTATCTGAGGGAGTCCATTTAGCAACCTCAGCAAGAAAGTGGTCCAGCTCATCTCGACTGTCTAAGGACAAGGTAGTAACTAAAAATGGATGACAGACTACGATTTGCAGTTTCAAAGGCTCAGATAAGTGCCTGTAAAGACAAATGTGGACTGAGCTGATTATTGTTTGCTGTTGGAATATGAATGCAATTTTAATTTATGTTTGGTTTAAGCCACAATGTGACTCTTATTCCTAAATAACCTGTTCACACTATAACAGCAAATTTAAATTGAACCCTTAAGTAAACATAAACGCTGTTAACTCTAATGAATAATTCAGCACAATTAAAATTCCGTTAACAATGGAACAAATTAAAATAGTAAATGGAACAAAGCCAAATCATTAACCCAACAAAGCTGCCAGCTATCAAGCTATTTCATTTAATTGAATTAACCACAATAAAAATATTTTATTTAATACTTTAAGAAACAAATTTATTTTTAACAAAATGTAAAAGCCTCTTTTGTTCTTTTCTAACTTTAATATTCTAATCATGTTGTAATCAAAGGTTGATCAATATTACTTGTTGCAAATTTGTCACACAAGATACAGTAGTTACATATTATATTAAATATAACAATGAAAACAAAATTAAAATTCTTATATTTGAATCAGTTTAGAAATGAAAATAATTCTTTTTTTTTCAGAAATATTAAATAGAATCACTTTTTGAACAGAAGAATGATACTGTCTTTGAACGAAGCCTAAAGAATAGAACATAATTGTTTAAAAGGTGCATCTTGGTAATGTCCCACCATTAAACAAAACCCACATTTTAATTACTGTCATTGCTGGAAATGGTCAGAGAAATGTTTTGATTTAATAAAATAATATAATGTAAATGACAAAAGTGCTGTTAAAATCGTGCTTGGGTAACTAAACATTTTATACAGTTTGTCAGGTAAAAGCAAAAACAGCTGGTCATTTTGTACGCTACTATTGAGTAACTGTGGTTAATAGCAGCTAGGAATCAATAGTACTTTTTCAACCAAATATTCTATTTCTTCCATGATTCCTCAAGATAAAATTGATTCAACTCAAAAATATTCAAGACACACAGCACACCTGACAACGTGTTAGTTTTGCAAAAGACTCCTCTTTGTTATTAGTTTTTAGTTTCGATATACTGTATGTACTGTACCTTTGCTCAATGCAGTCAGTAGAAACAGTCCTACATCAATTTAAATAAAAAGCAATAAAAACACTAAAAAGACAAAAAGCAATAAAACAAAATTTCAAGGCTTTTACTGTACTTACATAATTTTTCTAATATTGCACATGTACAAACAACAGAAGCAGCAAGGTTCCAATTCCCTAATTCACTGCAGATCTCACTGGTTTTCATAATTTTTAAAGACTTCATGTTATGATTTGGAATTGCATTGTATTGTATTGGACAGTTTCAAGACCTGTTTGCATAGATAAATAAATGGAAGTTCTTACCTTAAGCTCAGGAAGGATAAGGATAAGCAAAGCCAATTTCACCCAACTGTTTTAAAACACAATCATTACCAACATTCTCAATATATCTCTTGCATGCACCTCTTCTCACTTTTCTGTTGCATTTATAGTGCTCCAAACAGCAAAAAGAAAAAAAGAAAACATGACAGAATGAAAGAGCCACGTTCTATGTCTTGTATTTGCTTTTCACATTATTCATTTATATGTGGACCATGCTCCAGCCTGCAAAAAACAGAAAGAAGTATATTTTACTCATCTCTTACTTTTTCCTACACATAATTTGAACAGAGTGAAATTCATAGTAGTATGTTTTCTTATCACTGCACATGTAATCTAATCAGTATTTTTTATTAAAACTGTAGTATTGATTGATACTAACATTGATTTGTTAATTGATTACTGATATTATTTGTATTATCATTATATCTCTTTCTTATCCTGCGATGTACCTGTCCTTCCTTTGTAATGCTTCTGCAAAGCTTCAAATAATGTGAAAGGTACATGAAGGCTGATATTCTCTCACTGTATCAACCCCATTCCAGGGAGGAGGTTTAGAAGATGTTAGTCAAGTTGACCTTGACTAAAGAAACTAGGTGGATGGTTGTATCAAAACCTATAGATCAGACCTGGAAGAAACTGGCCTCATTGAAACCTCTGGGTAGGTGGGTATCATATCCATACAGGTTCAAGTAAGGGACCTAAGGTCAACATCCCTGAGTCCTGGGGTTGCCTTAGTAATGTCTTTATTTGACCATAGGCTCCTGTGATGGAGATGAGGTAGGCTAGAGGGGTAATTTTATGGGATGTTGTCTGAAGTAATCTAGGAGGGCAGGTCGGATGGCTAAATGATCATTAATTATTGCACTGTGCATTAACCAGATAGAGTTAAAAAGTTACAGTAGAGGTGGGCAATAGTTAGCCAGCCACCACCATCTGTAAGTGTATTTAATGTCAGATGCTTGCTCCTACTCTTTGAGATTCCTGTGGTTTATGGGACTTCTGTTGCACACATTGTGAGTAAAGAGAAAAGATTCATGTCACTACTGTCTGTGGTTTGATTAATTTTGGGGGCTACCCTGACAGCTTGTGTCCAACTGTAACATATTCAACATGTGGACCATACTTCTTATGATCTAATAAAACTAAACATTTAAACAGAAAAAAAGAAGACTTCTATTGTGTAACTTTTCAAACTAAATAAAAAACAACCTAAGACAGAAAAAAGAAACTTAGAATTATCCTTTTTAAAAATATTCCTGGTCGCTATGGATTTGCAGATCTGCTCTGAGAACTTTTGGACTCAAAAAAGAATCTTCTCAAAATCAGCCAAAATCAGGCTTCCTACCACGTCATTCTTGCTGCATTTCCCATTACTGCAGTTTCTGACTGGACTCTAGCTAGGTTGCAAAGGAATATCTACAACCACAGCATTCTCTTCGATTTTTCTCCTTACCTCACTAAGGCCCATAACAAGCAAGCCCATCATCCAACAAACTTCCACCTCCCATGATGATTTCACCCAGCATGCAACTAAATACAAATTCTCAAAATGATATTCCCTTACTGCCACTCCCAGGACCTTGCAGTCAACCTTCTTCCCCTGTTTCCATTTCTCTTAACAAATCTTCTTTGCAGTCACTGTTATGTGTCTATTATCCCTGTTGCTTATGATTGTTTCCATCCATCTTGTATTCCTACTCTTCCTGTTAATTTATTTAGTCTCTACTTTTTCCTGTGTTTTCTTCTGCTTGTATCTCAGGCATCCAATGTGGACCAATCTAAATATCTCTGGTGTCTTCTGCAACCTGTTGCTCTGGCATCTTACTGTACAGTACCTCTGGTTCAGTCAGCAGGGGTCCTACAGCTTTTAATGTCTTCCTTTCCTCCTGCTACTTTTCCAGCATCTAACATGGTCCAAAACCTTTGGAGCCTTCGTCCCTGGGTTCCTGCTTCTCAACCCCTGATGCTCCTGATGCCATTTCCTCAGCCCTGCATCTGTCTGGCATCGCACCGCCAGTTCAGTCAGGAACTATAATATTTTAATCCATCCTTTCCCCCTGTTACTGTCTACCCCCAGTGCCAAGGCCATGTTAGGCCCAACACCTTTGGTGCCTTCGGCCAACAGTTTATTTCTTTCAGCCCCTTCTGATCTTGATGCCATCTCTTTGGCCCAAGGTCTGTCTGGCATCCAACCTATGGCTCAGTCAGCAGGTGCCCTGCGGCTTCTACTGCCTTCTCTTTTTGATGGAATGTCCACCTTTCCTTCTATTCTTGACACCCAACATGGTGTAACACCTTTGATGCCTTCAGCCATGGGCTCAGATGCCACCCCCCCTTAGGCCTAGGTCTATTCAGCATCATTCATTCATTCATCATTCAGCCTGACACCAGTCTCACTTGGATTAATTTATTCATAGTCCCATAGCCAGCACACCTGGAAGGGACAGTTTAGAGCACTATCTAACCGTGTGCTGAACATTTCATTGTAATCTCAATGTAATCAGCTGACAATTGCTGAACTATGAACTTTTCATGGACTATACACTCCTTTCAAACTAAAAATAAGCCCAAGTAAATAAATGATTACCAGCAGCTCATAAGAATATTGTAGGCAGAACTAATCTGTAGAATTGAGGTATTATAAATGGAATAAGGTGCGCTTAAGACAAATCTTCCAATTTATCCTCGCTGGCACTTTGAGGTAAGACTTCATCATTACACTGACAATGTCAGGCAAGGGGATAATCTTGTGATTTGTTTATAAATCACTGAGAAGCAATACAAGGCACTCAGTCATGCTGTCAGGATATTGACCATATTAATTACTTTAAGTATGTCCGGATGAGCCTTTAGTTTTAATATTAGGTCATTCTAAAGCCAGGGGTGTTGGTTTCAGGAGATTCTCCTGATTTTGTCACCTAATTAAGTCTATAATTCAATTGCCCCTCTAAACATTTGTCTGTACAATGTGTCTTTTTGCATTTGCCATATTGCTGTTCAGGGCCCTGAAGGATAAATTAACGCAGACTGGAGTACTCAGTGTAGTTCATTTTGGTGACAGTGAATAATACTATCTGTGCTCTCCTCAATTATAGAAGAAGCATGAGAAAAAGAAGAATGGGCTCATTTAAAGCAGGCAATTCCTAAATCATTAATGAATCTGGCAGAAATATTGCTTATAAAAAGACTGAAGGAATTATTCAAGTACTGTATATTTCATTCTGCTATAATGATGTGATGTCCCCACTGATAAGCAACTGATACAATCAGATCTTTCTAGGATCAAATCAGCTACAGTACCTTTGCCTGTCACAACTGATGCTGACACTAAACTGCATAGAAACGTAACTCTTAAAGATTAATAAATATTAAAATAATGCACAACAATACAGCGTAAGCACTGCATTGCATAAAATGCTTTAATTACAGTGGCCAATGGCATAACTTAATCATTAATTACTAGTTGCTATATGACAGGGATGCAAATTAGAGTTGCAACAAAGTAACCAGGCAGTCTTGTTATCTGTCGTCTGTACAGCCACACAGTAGGTCCTTTTCTTGTAGACCCCGAGGCCTGGAATAAGGTGGTGTGGTGGCTCTGTGGCTCAGGATCTGTGCCTGTGGCTGGCAGGTTGCCGGTTCAAATCCTGTGGCTGGCAGAGGAATCCTACTCTGTTGTGCCCCTGAGCAAGGCCCTTAACCCCAGCTGCTCCAGGGGTGATGTACAATGGCTGACCCTGCGGTCTGACCCCAAGCTTCTCTCTCCCTGTCTGTGTGTCTCATGGAGAGCTAGCTGGGGTATGTGAAAAGACAAATTCCTAATGCAAGAAATTGTATATGGCCGATAAAGTGATCTTATCTTATATGTTAGGATCATATAGGACCATATGCTGTAGGTATTTGAGAAAAGTAATGTCTGTAAAATAAATTGAACTGTAAGACCATTCTGAACTTGTACAGGAAGATAGTTGACAGCCACTAATGTCCCAGGGCAACATCTCACATCCAGGCATTTCAATCCTTTTCTGGTCTTTGTATGTAAATTTATATAAACAAAACTTTGTGCAGTGTCCTCTTAAAATTCAGAATTCTATATTCTATTTATTAAGAAGAAATAATATTAGCTGTGCATTAAGCATTATTGCATATCTGTTGTCAGCACTTCTGAATTAGCTCTGTTTTAGCTGATATGACAAACGTACAGTATATTGATTATATTATATTTTATAACTGTATATTTAAATGATGGCACTGGCACAGGATTTTAACTTAATTAGGGCTAAGCTCTGTTACAAGGTTAATTTTTTCAGATTTAATTCAATGTTACAATTGCAATTACTGAGGTCTTCTTTGCTTCATTTAGAGTCATTAGGTGAACAATAGCATTAAAAGGCAAGCTTTTATTTCTGTAGGATAAAGGATTGAATGTAGACTTTTGCTTCATTCAAAACTCCCATTGCAACAAAGCTGATAAATACCGTTAGAGGTTTCAGTGGTATTTCAGGATGGCTTATAGTTTCACCAATGCTTCCAGAGATATTTCACAGCAGGGATTTGTTGATCATTACTGGTTGATTTCAAATCAAATCAAAAATCAAATCAAAGTTTATTTATTAAATGCACAGCAATACATCGTGCAGCAGTAGTTGCTGGCAATGAAATGTCTTTTTCTGCGAGCTCAGAAAAATCACAAGAATCACAAAAATCACAAGAATCACAAAAATCACAAAATTGAGGTTACATTTTTTGAAATTGGATAAAACTCAATATGAGTAGAGCTGTTATGTGTCCATGGTGTATGCAATATATACATGTAGTGCAGTTATGCTGAATACATAACTGATTTCAGGAAACTGCAAACCGGACATGCCCCTATCCACATCAACGGGACTGAAGTGGAAAGGGTCAGTAACTTTAAATTCCTTGGTGTCCATATCACCGAGGACCTCACATAGTCTCTCAACACCACCTGTCTGATCAAGAAAGCGCAACAGTACCTGTACTTCCTAAGACGGTTGAAGAAGGCTAAGATATCTCCCCAGATCCTCACTAACTTTTACAGAAAGCACACTGACAGGCTGCATCACAGTGTGGTATGGCAACTGCAGTGCTGCTGACCGCAAAGCCCTACAGCGGGTGGTGAAAATTGCCCAGTCCATCACTGGGGTTACCCTCTCATCTATCCAGGACATTTATGACAGACGGTGCTTGAGGAAAGCTCTAAGCATTATCAAAGACCCCACACACCCCAGCTACAGACTTTATGATCTGCTACCATCTGGAAAACGGTACCGGAGCATTCGGGCCCGGACTACCAGACTCAGAGACAGTTTTTACCCCCGCACTATCAAACTGTTAAACTCCCAGCCTCTCTCACTCTCACCTCACCTCTCACCTATGATCTGAACCTCACAGTGCCTTCTTTCTTTCTTTCTTTCTTACCAAAAACCCAAACACACATTGGAAATCTACCTCTACCATACATGTCAAAAGCTCACTCCCCATAATTTCTATCCCTTTATTTCATTCAATTGATGCATATTTTTGTACATAACCTGTTACCTTTTTGTTGTTTTGCACATTGTCTGTTGTTGTTTTTTTTGCACATTGCCTGTTGCTGTTTTTGCACATCTTCTGTTGTTGTTTTTTGCACACTGCCTGTTGTCTCTGTCTTTCTTTTGTTACACAATTGTATTGTTGTTGTGTTTTTTTTCTTTGTACTACTTATGCCCGAGAGCTAGCTAAATAGCATTTCATTATACCATATACCATGTATATGAGTATAATGACAATAAACTTGAACTTGAACTTGTACAGTGAAAACTGTGTGTCCATGTAGCCATTACAGGTGATTTGCATCTTCTGTTGACCTGTTCTGGTGATACGCAAATTGCAGTGGGTCTAGGGTGTCAGGCAGTGAGGAGGTGATTTATGCTTTGACCAACCGCTCGAAGCACTTCATGATAACTGATATGAGTGCAACAGGGCGGTAGTCATTTAGGCAGCTGACTCCGGGTTTTTTAGGAACAGGGACAATGGTGGTTTTCTTAAAGCAGGAGGAACTATAGACTGAGCTAGAGAGAGATTGAAAATGTCCGAGAAGACATCTGCCAGCTGGTCTGAACATGCCTTCAGAACACGGCCAGGGATAGCATCAGGGCCAGGAGCCTTGAGTGGATTGGTCATTTTAAAAACTTTACACACATCTGCTCTGGATATGATCAGTGGGTTTCCGTCTTAGATTTCTGGAATCTTCCTGACTGGATCTGCATTGCTGACCTCAAACCGAGCATAGAATGAATTTAGCTCATCGGGAAGAGAGGCAGACTGTTATGCGATATAGCTGGGTGGCGTTTTGTAGTCTGTAATGGTGCGTATACCACTCCACATGGTCCGTGTGTTGCAGCAGTGATAATATGACTCTAATTTAACTGTGTAGTTGTATTTAGCTATTTTGATAGCTTTCCTGAGGTCGTATCTGGATTTTTTTGTATTTATCCATATCGCCAGAATTGAAAGCAGCTGTCCTAGCTTTCAGTTTGGCGCGTATCTCACCATTTACCCACGGTTTCTGATTTGGATATGTGCGAACAGTAATCCTGGGAACCACGTCTTCAATACATTTACTGATGTAGCCAGTAACATAGTCCGTATACAGATTGATATTATTTTCGGCAGCTTCGCTCAAGATCTGCCAGTCAGTGATAGTTATTTAGTATAAAATCCGATTCATCCGACCAACGTTGAATGGTTCTTAACGCTGGCCTCTCCCGTTTAAGCTTCTGCTTGTAAACGGGAAGTAGCAGAATGGAGGCGTGATCGGATTTGCCGAAAGGAGGTCGGGGGAGGGCTTTGTAACCATCCCGGAAGGGAGTGTAAACATTGTCCAACGTGTTTGTTCCGCGCGTCGGGCAGTCGATGTGTTGATGTAGATTAGGCAGTTTTCTTCAAGTTCGCACCGTTGAAATCACCCACTATGATGAATGCCCCCTCAGGATGTGTATTCTTGTGTCTGTTAAGGTGAGAGTGTAGTTCATCCAGTCGGGAGATAGAAAGGGCGACATTTTATTGTCAAATGTTCAAGATGTGTAGAGCAAGATGTTGAAATAATCTTCACGTCTGTACACCAGGAATTGTTTACCATGAAGCATACTCCGCCGCTTTTGCTCTTACCCTTGATTTGGTAACTTTACTATTTTAATAGTTGAACTGAATTACTGGTGTATACAGCATATACGATTTTAACTCCAAGAGAGAAAATCTTATATAGACAATTGATCATAAAGTAAAGTATCTGCAACTCACCCAGATATTTAGATATTTGATATATATATCAAATCTTTTTCTGTATGGAATAAACCTATTACTTGTTCCTTTGTGGTCTACGCATGCTGACGCAGCTACCCACCTCAGATATTTAGATTATGATTAGAGGTGACTTTAATTTTCTCTTGATGACTGTAAGACAAATGGCATCCTAAACCATCTCAATCTAATTCATCTTAACTCCTTCAGAACTGAATTTAACCACACAGGATTCTTAAATGCAAAGTACTGTACAGTATATGGTACTTGGTCAATTTTTCTCCAAATATGTCTATGTACTGTATGTACAGAAGGACTTCTGATTGCTAATGGAATTATTTCTGTCAGTCAACTAATAGATAACACAATGCACTTCCTAAGGAGCAAAAAACATAAATAGACTAGAAACATTATTATGGAAAGTGGTCCGTGCTTCAGCAGTGTTGAGGTTATACAGTATATGCTAAATGTAACTGTTTATGGTGCTTTTAATGTGAATGTATAGAGATTATTATTTTATTATCATGCAATACAATTGTTTATTGCCACAAAGAGCTGCTAGAGCTGCTAGAAGTTAGCTGTGTTGCCAGTGATTATCACCACACACACCTGTAAAACTTGTCTGTATTCCAAAATTGTATTTCTATTGTAAAGTTATTAAAGTTATCAAAAAATCGTATAGTTATTAAGCCAATAACTAATCCTGACACCCAAAATAACAAAACCAATATCTCAACACTGGTATCAAGATGTATTCGTTTTATTCATTTGATCATCATTCAATCTTATTTTATTAACTATATTGATTTTCCTAAATGAGAATTTATATTTTGGAAGTCTAAAGAATATCTTTCCATTGTACTGTTGACAGACAGGGGTTATTTTCCACGACTCAACAAAGATGAAATCTCATCAGTTAACTGGATGAGATTTCAGTTAAACAAGATGATGAAGACATTGTGCATGTAGAAAAAAGAGAGGACACATTGTTTTGCAATTGACTTCCTGTTCAGCTAATCCTGTTAAATCCATCCTAATTTTTTCTCTCTGTCAACCTGGTCTCAGACAGGCTTAGTGTCATTCAGCCCTGAAAGATTCAAAGCTTCTGGAATATGCATTTATGACACCAGCACTAATCTGGTCTTACCTCTCTTTGATCGAGTACTTTTCATCTCCGCTCTGTCACACTGGCCTATGTGCCAACACTAAGACAACAATGCAATATCTGAAAATGTACATGTCGGCTTTGGAATATAGGAATTAATTTACTGCCAAATCTCATATGGCAACCACTGAAGGTCATGGCAAAATTACTACAGGTTTGATTTACAGAAAGTGTGGTAAGAATACTATTTTTAATCACTCTTTCCCAGAAATTTCTACTTTTAACTGATAATGACGGAAATGTTGACACAGTGTGAAAGGTGTGTTCTGCTTGTGTTAGTCTTGTCTTGTTTATGGGGTGTTAATTACACTAAAGCACTGTTAAAGTCTTAACATTCTTACAGGTATCTTCGATTTATCGGTATTGCATTAGCAGCGCTGAATCTGTGGATTCATTTAGCAGTATGGTCTAACAAAACTCTTTGAAAGAGAATATACACATATAAACATGCCTTAGTGAAGATTGACCACATTTATTTGTAGGTTATGGCCTAATCTGTTTTAGAATATGCTTATCAAACATTAAATAACAAGAGATTATTTCTCTTGAGAAGATTGAGGAAAGCCAACACCTCCTAGAGCTGGACTACAAAGTCAGTGGTAGAGTGTGCTCTCTTCATTTCTCCATCTGTACCAGGCTCTCGAGGATTATAAACATGGGCAACAAAATGATTGTTCAGAGTCAGAACAAGTGGAACCATGTGTGTACTAGGAGTGCAATGTTAATAGTAAATGATGCCTCACACTTCAAACTTGAAAAAAAAAACATCTGGTTGACTCTGTTTTAGAGTGCCAAAGGCTAAAACAAAGATTTTAAAGAAGTAATTCATTCTGAGTGCCATTACTCTTTTAAAATCTGGTGGCTGAACTCATACAGAGCATTGTATGTATTGTTAACATATACAGTACATATTCTGTATCAAACATTTATTTGCTTGTCTGCATATGACATTATTTGCATATCTGTATTGAGCATATGTGTATGTCATACTTGAATTTATGTTTTTTGTACTATATTGAATTGCATTGTACTGTTATTAATTGAACAGATCTTGTAAAATCCACTTGAAGTTTTGTCTACTCTGCACTACACTGTTTTGATTGTGGTCTCAGTAAGGCCAAAGGTAAATGTCCGTTATGGACAACAATGTAGTTTCTGAATATCTTCCTCATTTATATGTGTTGGTACTGTAGTTATCCAGTGGTCGGCATTTTGTTCTCAAAATAACAGAAAGAAAAGTGAAATATCACAAAATCACACCTTATTTTTGTCTTTTTTTCATTTCAATATTGATCGCTGGAAAACACGTGAAAAAGATACAATGACAATGTTTTATTTGAATCCCAGGCTGGTTTAAAACACTGATTAAAACGCTAATGATTCTGAATGAGACTTGCCGTACATCAAGACTGTTGGCAAGTAAATGCAGAGAGGAACATTAAACTCTTGAGCCATGGTGTGCAAGGTTGCCTGACTGCATATATGAGGATGTGGAAGTACAATTGCTTTGTTAATGTTAATTATGTAGAACATATCTGTGGGCAGTGCCTGGGCAGGCTGGGCGTCAGTGTAGTGGCTGTATCCGCCTGCTCACCTGCTGGGTCACTGCACTGGTGAACCTAAACAGCAGGTCTGCTTTCAATCAGCTCCATTGCATGCAAAACTGCCCTTAATGACAGCTGCTACTAATCATCGTTTATGAAATAAACATCAAGGGCACATCTCATATGCCCCTTTCAATGAATCAACAGTGATATAAACCCCTTGCACCTTCTAAATATATCTGAAATTAATGCATATCATTACCAACTTAGTGCAGTTCACTCGTCCTTCACACCAAACTGGGGATTTGCCATATTGGTGATCTCCCTGTAAATTCTGTTTTCTCTGTGTATTTTCTTTCTTAGCATGATTGCACTGTCATGGGGTGGATAAAACAACTAAATTAAAATAACGAGAAACATGCTCTTTATTATGTGACTCAGCTGCAGAAAGGTATGCAGTAACAATGGGACGCCACTGGAGGGCATCAAAAATGGCCTCAAAAGACTGTTCTTAGGAAATAGGGGGTTAGATTTATCTCTGTATAAATGTGTGTGAGTTTGTTCATTGTCAGTTGAGAAGGTACGGCATTTTAGTGTTTGGGGATTGAGGAAACAGTGCAGTAGTACAAACCTGCAGCCAGGGAAGGGTCAATGTAAATGATCAAGGTTAGGGCTTCAGGAAAGCTCGCTCCGAAGTCTCTGCAGCATGAAAACAGCCTGGATCCCTCAGAGCTGGGTTTTATCATTTGTGGGAGAACTGGTTAATGTGTGAAGGGTCTTTGTGTCCCACTACTAGAAGCACAGATCTTTATGAATTGCAGACACAGGTGAAAGAAAGATCTTAGGCCAACACAAAAAATAGCATTGCAATGAAAGCCACAACAACTGAAAGGGTTTTCTAATCCAACAGTAGAAGAAGTGTAGACGATGAAGTGTCACAGAGCTCATAATGGCAGTCTTCTGGATGATGACAGAAATGGTTGATGAATTACTTGTAAGTGAATATTTTACTCAGGTATTTACCATGGAAGAAATCAAAAATTGCTCAGTCTGAGGAGGGAGAAATTTCCTAAAATTAATGAATAATTATTATTAAGCCTTGGAAGGACAGAAGTGTTGCATGTCCTAGAAGCCTGTAATATAAATCTACAGAGCCTGATATACAGTATGTATACAAATGATCAGGTTTTCTTTCCTGAATCTGAAATTCCTTTATTTCTGTATACTTCAAACTTTGTAAACTTGTAAAATCACTTGAAAAGGTGTATCGTGAGGTCTTGATCAAAGGTGGTCTGTTGTACATGCTTGTCACATGACCTCTGATGAGGACATCCGTCCTAGGAGGTCCTTAACTCTCATTATTTTTTACCTGTTTCATTCTTTACATTCTGGATATGGAAATGGAGGATATTGTACGATTGCTTTTATATTCTATTGCTACTTTATGGTAAATATACATTTGCGTATTAGCTCTTATTTGTATTTGTATTACCTATTGTGGGTTCACAGTGTTGTCCTTGTCTTCTGTACTGTATGTTCCACCAGACTCGCCTCTGGTTTAAATGGGATTCTCCATGTCCATCAAGAGGGAATGGGGGTGGAACTTAGTGTTTTCAACCTGGTATTTTAAGGTGTAGCAGTCAGTCTAGTGTTGGCTGTGAATGTATGTGTTACACAACTTGGTTTATTGTAGACATGATATACTTAATATGCCTGCAGAAGGTTCTCTGGAGAAACTGCAGTTTTGTTAAATGTTCATGTTTCTCTTTTGTAAATGTCCTTCTTTTACAAGAGCACTTACATAAATAGTCATGATAATGAATTTTGTGTTTTGCCTATTTTTATGACTTCTGGTGCGACCCCTAGACTTACTGCAAGTTGCTTTACTCACGGTCTCATATGTCCATTAACAAGTGTTCCAAAACTCCCCTAGATTAACTTTGTACTTTCTAATAACTTCTGAAGCATGGTGGGTGTAGTGTCATGCCATAGTCATGGGCACATCTGGAACTCTCTAACTCATCTTTATTGTTAATTTAACCGATTAGAGAAGTAGCACAGTGAATGCTGAAGTTTACAGAAACACTTTGTCTGTTAATATAGAACAAAATAGTTCCGTAGCACTTTATCTTGTAACATGACAATGACAGAAACATACGGTACAGCCAGTGCAAACAAGGAGTTCTTTAGGTGAAAATGCAACGTCAGTCTCTGTATTTAAATCTGTATGTAAGTCCAACTGATTGTGCATTTTACAAGCTGATAACAAAAAATAACTCATAACACTCTAAGAATAGTCAAAAACTGACTGTAGTATACTGTAGGGTCCAATGGTTATTTAAACTCTTTCATGAACTCAATGGTTCACAGACTTCATAACTCAACTAAATGTTGTTCCTTATAAGACATACATAGATATCTTTGATCCTGGAAGGTTGTAGGATATTTCATTTTCTCTGTATAAAACTTCATGAACAATTTTCTTTAGATATTTAATTCCAAAACCTGGTGTACCGTTTTAGCATTTTTTTCTTTATCTGAATTCTGACGTGTTGTGTATACTCAGTGATAGGAATGCTACATCATCACAGCACAAGTAACACCTTCCCTAGTGAGGGAGCTGTAAATCTATTGTCCTGGATGGTTATTAGATTTGTGTTGAATCTCCAGTCTCCAGCTGTGCATCTCTTGGCTATAAAGGTTTATTTTTTGAGTGCAATGAAAAGGCGTGTTGTCATCCTATCTTCTGTGTAAAAAATGGTTGTCTGTTTTTTTAAAGCAATTTACCATTTACTTTAGTATATAATTAACTTAAAGTGAAAATGCACCTGGTCAAGATGCAGTAACATATTGTAAATATACTGTACAATATACTGTAAATAATGTGTAAAACTCATTATTGCCACCCTATATATGCATATGATACGCTAATTCTTCGCTAATTAATACGGTAATTAATTCTTCTTAGGCTCCATGGCCGAAACCTTGTGTTTTCTCTCTTCTCTTTTCAGCATAGAATAAACGATTACTTGTTCCTTTGCAGCCTACGCATGCTGACACCGCTACCCACCTGAACATATAACAGTTTACGTTAATATCTTGGAAAAGAAAATGTTAATTCCAACATATCCAGGGCTTAAAACACCATAGAGCATGTAAATTAAGTTTAAAATAATACTTGATGTATTTGGATTTGCAGGTTAATTTTTAGCATGTATGGTGTTTTTAAAATTCTTTCACAGTACTCAGTTATTTTAAGCACTTTGAAGCAATGCCAACGGTATGCTTAAACATGCCTTCATGTACTGTAAGTATATGTGCATTTGTTAAAAAATGTTTTCTGTTTTCCGTTTCTTAAGAAATCAATATTTTTTCACAAGAAGGCAGTTAACATGATCACTTCTGTAAGTCAAAAAACAGTCAGACCATAGTTTCAAGACATCTGAATAAAATCCAGAATGCTTAAATGTAAATATTTATCAATCACTTCATTTAAATACATAAGTATGAACAATATCATGTTTATAAAGTATTCCAGCAGTTCATTTTCACAAACGTGGAAAACAAGTATAATGTCTAAAACAAAATATTTTGTATAAATACTTTACCTTAAGTGTGTAGAGACACAGAGAACAAGCAGAATTACACTAATAGCATAGGAATTTAATTCAGTGAAGGCCACTGGAAGGTAATAGAAAATTGGCACATCCTTTATAAAACCAGAAGTCTCTCACCCTCTTAGGTTATAATGATACAGGGGTACAAGACTGACTGTTCCACTGCATATAGTACAAATATTTCAAATGAACAATTAACATAAAAAGCCCTTTTCATTTACGACTGACTGCCGTTTGTTTTATAGTATGAAAAGAGAGACATATACTTGACTAGAAGAACAATTAAAGTTATTTGAAATGACAATGCATTTACTGTTTTATTGATGATTTTGGGGACATTAATTGACTTTTCTCCTATCTCTCTATAGACATATATATATAAGTGCTGCCCCCTTGTGTTGTGAAAAGCAGAACTCGCTAATGAAGGGAAAAATAGAAGACAAAACAGGCTGCTTAACAAATAAAAACACAACGGAACAAATTAGATATGTAAATCCCACATTGTAATATTTAGTACATTTGCAGAATGGCATAATCAGACAATTATATTTTGTACTCTGTAGTTTCTATAAAAAAGAAGATACAAAGGTTTAAATTTGGCCTGCTACTTGCTTACAGTTCATACATGGGTCCCCAAAGCATACAGGGACACAAAATCATAATTAGCAATCTAAACAAAACAAGGTTGTTTTAAAAAGTAGTTTCTGTGTTTGGCCTATATATATAGGTGCACAGTATGTAGGTAAAACAGCAGTTACTGCAGATCAAATATGATTGGAATGCCTTTCTGGATAAGACTTACAAGCTCCTTTGTGTCCAATAGCAACACAACACCTGGATTTGTGGTCTTTCAATAAACTAGCAAAGGATCCTATATTTAGATTTAGTTTAAACTTAACCATTTATGTACAGTCTGTAATCGAATCTATCTAAACGATCCAAATATCAGAGAATAGTTCATTGCCATTGCAGCCTTTTAGAAAAGCATGTATGCTTATGAAACTAACATGTTAATAAAGATTATTTTTTCTCCCCCAATTTGCTTAGCCTTGTAACAATTTTGCTAGAAATAAGGAGTTATACTGGGGCTGGCTATCCAATAGTCTGTCTGAAAAATTAACAAGGGATTTTATCACTCCAAAGCATCCCTCATGTTTGTAAACTTCACAGTATAGTTTTATACTGTAAATTGTGTGAGGGGCAGCTGTATGATATTCAGATATCAAAGTGTTTTGAAATCCAAGTATTGATTAATGACACCAGAATGAAATTAAACAGGCATTGATATGGGTATACTGTATATATTAAAAAATATGTAATGTGCCTGAAAGGAAGTATTAACAAGAATGTATACACATGAACAATCTGCTATTTACTGTAGTTTTCATAAATAAAGAGGGGAAAAAAGCTGCCACAAACCTGGATAGTATTATGTTTTCATAAAAGTTATATTTTCTGAAAAATAAAAATGTAGTTACAAACAAACAATAGAAGAAAACACAATCAGGAAACCATATACATTATTTGAGTGGTGACTGCCATAACATCACAGAAAAAAAAACTCCAAAAAGCAAAATTCCATCATAAAGTTTATCCTTGCTGGAAGTGAAGAAACAAAGTGACAAAGGCAACCAAAATGCACATAATGTAGAAAAGTATAAACTAAAAGGAAACTCTTGATGAACGTATTATGCTTGGGCTTAATAAGGCTAAATAAAAAGGATGTCTTTTTACATTTAAGACATGGCTTGTTATTGATATACTGAAAAAGCAACATATATTTCAAAATAATATATATATTACACCATCCTGACGTCTCATCAATTAATTGTGTTAATGGTGTTTGCAAATCAGCAGCTTTGTTTTATATTATATAGTGCAGTTTGATATTATTCATAAAAAACGTACAAATGGTTAATTCAATAGTTTTCAGCACGAAAATGAAACAAAGGGGTAATGCTGATGGAAAAGAAACAGAAAAGATTATCAGAACCTGATAAGAACATAGAAAAATTTTTTTCCTCTTTTAGTTTTTTTTTACATTTCTACAGATTGTATAAAAGAAGGGGGGTGAGATCAGGCTATGCTGCTGTTTCCCGTATAGCGCCCTCTAGCTTCTTTGGGAGGAGCTCTCTTCTCTCGTCGATGCTGAGCACTGGTTTCCGACAGTTTGGCCCATCAAGGTACAGATTTGAGTACATTGGGTTGGAGTAGTTCATAGGCTGCAACAGCACAATTCCCAGGTTAGCGCAAAACAAAAAAAGATTTCCAAAATGTTAAATGAATTAAGAGAATTAACATTCTTATGAAATGTTTAACATTACATTTTTGGTAACATCAACTCATGCACACAAAATAAATACTTTATTACAATTCATCGCCAGTATTTTTACAAGATGTGAGAAGAACTTCATCATCCCCAAAGGTAATCACACACCCTCTAAACAAGCAGAGGTTACTATAGTACAGGCTCAATGAGTGATCAGAGCTGTTATTTATGACACTGGAAATGATTGCTGATTAATAAAGCTTCTCAAAAGCAATTCTCTTTGTCTGTGATGTTTGTTCATGTGCTTCTAAAAATGTATGACAAGCACAGAGAAAATACTGTTATGCAGTTTTAAGAAAATACATTTCTAGCCGTGTCTAATATTCCTGCAGGTGCACTGCATGATGGTCTCCTCTCCACACCGGCTGGACAAATTGGTGAATCAGGGCACAGCAGTGAAATCGAATCCTGCACTGTATTACTAGCACAATGTCCTACCAAATAAGCCACTTCCTCACATTAACTTTTACTACAGGTTTGTACATGTTACCCTGACACGATGAAAATTGCATCTGTAACCCATACTGCCTTTACTCTTCCTCATTGCATTGGCCAAATATGAAATCACAAAGTCCATGTGAGATTCACACATACAGTATGATGGTCACTGATGCCCACTCAGTGCTATAGTAGCTCACTCTCTGAGCTTCCAAAGGACAATTCCCTAAAACACAGAGTAAAGGATCAACTCTCAAACTCAACAATAAAATTGAAAGATTCAGTTACAGACAGTCTCCTATTCATACCTAAAAATTGAAATATTTCCTTCAATACCCACCCCAGTGTTAGACAAATGCTGATAAAATCTCTCAAAAGTCTCTCCTTAGCGATCAGTCACTTGCAATGTCCAATCACTATTGCTTTACAACAGCTAACGGTTTTAAATCTCAACTAACACACTTCATTACCTCTGTGGTATTATAAATTGCAAGGCTTTGATTTATAGATAATATAAGTCTCCCAGCTGCTTTCAAGAGATTGAATGCAGATTGAACTTGGGGCAACATTCATTACCTGTCTTTTGGTATACTAGGTGTAGGCAGTGCCTACTCATTCCTCATAAAAAGAAGTTAATTTTGTTTTTAATTAGAGCATTTTCAAAAAAATATTATACACTGCAGATGTCATGCATTTTGCCACAAGTCTAATCAGGTAAAGCAGACTGCCAAGGGACAAACAAGGATCAAGCATTCAGAAACACTGTGACATTCTGTTAGACCACATGTAAATAAACACAGGGCAACCACAAAACATGCCAGAGAACCTCAAACTATGCTCACTGTACTCTTAATATGTCTCAGTTGCACCATTAGCACAATGTTTTAGTAGAACATATTTTCTATAATAAGTGTAATGCTCGAGTTATGTACTGAGAGATATGTACTGCCCCTTGGTTAATAGGAACTGCAGTAAATTATTTTACTTACACAAGCTTTGACTAAGAAAAAAAATAATTCACTGATGTAGAAACTACATTACAATTCATTATTCTACTGAACATATTTACAAGTACTTTGTTTGGAAGTAACAGATAATGCATTAATGGAAACGTGTGCCAATCGGAATGGAGGAATCTTATTAGATTTAATTATAAATTTAATCAGCAATAAAAATACATACTAACTGAACTAACGCATCTAACTTATTGAGTGTCTATAAAAACATATTATATGAAAAAGAATACCTGTTAAATTCACTTATCTTTTAAATATGAAGTCAGCGAATTTCTCTAGAAACTGTCACTCTACCCTTTTTATAAAGGATTTTTACAAATTTATACATTAAAATGCTTCAGCTAATTTTAATATAAAGAACACTGCACTATAAATCTATAAAATTTACACATGCCTACACAAATCTTTGTTTTACAGTGCTGCTTAAAAATATGTGAATCCTTCATCTTTCAGACAAATTATATTAAAAAAAAGATTTCATCTGAACTGCTATATTTAATTAAGATAACCTGAATTATGGACACACATACAAAAATATATCAGGTGGGTAGCTGCGTCAGCATGCGTAGGCTGCAAAGGAACAAGTAATAGGTTTATTCCATGCTGAAAAAAGAAGAAAGAGAACACAACGTTTCGGCCGTGGAGCCTTCTTCAGGTGTGAGAGAGACAGGGCAGTAGGCAAAGGTAAAGTAGCGGGAGAACAAAGGTTGGGAGGGAGGAGGAGTGAGAGGCGGGAGCAGGGGACAGAAAGAGAGGCCAATCAAGAGGTGTGAAGTCAGGATAGGTGCAAAGAGGTGTGAAATGAAACTTCCAATGAATGGAGAAAATTTAAAAGAACAGTAGTCTGTCTTTAAGGGAAGGGAGAATGTGTGATCCTAGCTGCAGAATAATCCTTGACCGCCCTCAACAACCATCCACACTTGGCACTTTCCCTTGCAACAGAACTGGCTGTATCACCTGCAAGTACACAGCCACCACCACACTCATTCAAGGCCCCTCAGGACAATTCCGGATCACCCAGACAGCATCTTGTACCTCCAGCAACCTTATTTACTGTATCTCTTGCAGTAAATGCCCAGCCATCTACATTGGAGAAACAGGAAGGAGACTCGGAGACCGCTTCAGAGAACACGTCAGGGCTGTGAAGATTAAAGATCTCCCCAAGCCCATTGTTTCTCATTTCACCTCTGACGGCCACGACCACTCTAATCTCTCCGTCTGTGTTGTCAAAGACGGTTTTCCGAACTCATACATCAGAAAGACCACCGAAACTAAAATTATTCTGCAGCTAGGATCACACATTCTCCCTTCCCTTAACGACAGACTACTGTTCTTTTAAATTTTCTCCATTCATTGGAAGTTTCATTTCACACCTCTTTGCACCCATTCTGACTTCACACCTCTTGATTAGCCTCTTTTTCTGTCCCCTGCTCCTGCCTCTCACTCCTCCTCCCTCCCAACCTTTGTTCTCCCGCTACTTTACCTTTGCCTACTGCCCTGTCTCTCTCACACCTGAAGAAGGCTCCACGGCCGAAACGTTGTGTTCTCTTTCTTCTTTTTTCAGCATGGAATAAACCTATTACTTGTTCCTTTACAAAAATATATATAGTTTAATTATTAAATATATAGTTTAATTATTAAATAAAACATTTATTTAACACTCAATGATCCCTGCGTGCAATTCAATAAGCAGTGGCACATCCTTTAGAAGCTACTGTATGATAGCAACCAAATATTTCCTATAGTTACTAATTCATCCTTCACATCCGCATTCAAGATGTTTTGCCCATTCTTCCTTACAATACTGCTTCAGCTGCCCGATTTGTTTGTTGTCTTGGATGAACACCCCCCTTCTGGTCTTGCCACAACATTCTTGGTTTGAGATCTAGACTTTGACGTGGCCATTTCAAAATACAAATTTCCTTCCTCTTAAACCCATTCTTTAGTAGATTTGCTAGAATATTTAGGGTCATTGTCATGCTGGAGGACCCTTCTTTCAGCTAAGCTTCAATTCATGGACAGAGGGACATTCTCCTCCAGAATATTTTGGTCTGAACTTGTAGTTCCCTCAATGATAGTGAGTCATCCAGGTCAATGGGCCCCAAACCATTGGCAGTCTCCTGCCACCACGCTTGGCAGTGGGGATGAGGTCATTGTGGTGGTAGGTTTTTGCCAAACATTGCATTTTTTCCTGTGGCCAAAAAGATTAGACAGATCCGTCCAGAGAACATTTTTCCAAAAATCTACAGGATCATCCAGATTTTTTTGCAAACTTAAGATGAGCAGGGATCCTCTCAGCTTGCGTCATGTTGTTGAGGTTTGAACGTTGACGTCAGCTGCAGCAGGAGAGGCCTGGAGATCCTTAAATGTGGTCCTGTGGTCTTTTAGACATCCTGTAGGAGCTTTCTTGCGACTGTTTTGAAGGACATCAATATCTAGGTAGAGTCACCTTGGTCTTATATTTTCTTCATTTGTAGAATATTTGTCTTACAGTAGATTGATCAACTCTGAAACATTTTGTTATGGTTTTATAACCCTCTTAAAACACTCTTCTTGAGGTCTCTTTATATCATGGCATATTGTGTTATACTAACCTACAGTATGTGGTTAAATTGATTAGGTTTCTTACTTTTATACAGTAGAGAGCCACCCAAACATGTCCTGGTGACTGGCACTTTGATGGGTTAATTTGAAACCAAATTATTTTAATACGTGGTATTATACTTACTGTACCTCATTGAATGAGCTTCATTTACTTTTGCATAAGCACTAATTCTTAGCTAGCTATCCTTTTTCTATTACAATAACATAGAATACATTTCTAAACAATACACAGAATTTGTGGATATCAACCCTTTCTTATAGAAAACAAAAGGACTAGTTTTGATTAAACAAGGATTTCATAGTAAAAATGTAACATTTAAAAAACTACAGCAGGGGTTCACAAACTTCCAAGAAACAATTGCTACATACTGTATCTCAGTCTTTTGAGACATGCAAGGTAAGGGGAAGATTTTAGTACTCTTCCTTTGTTTTCTTAATTTCTTTAATAATGATTGTCTTTAACATTGATTAATTCACTCATCTGATATACAGTAAGCCTGACGCTTATAGATAATCATCATCTGTACACTAATAACTTGGCAAATTTTTCAATCCATGCCTATAGATAATCGAGCATAACCGTACATACAGTAAAAACAACCCATACTAGTGGCACAACTGAGAAATTCAGAAAGATACTCTGTTTGAAAGGAATTAGTTGAATTCACCTGTCCGGGGATTATCTCCTTCGGGACAGTGTGGACAGGAAGGCTTCGGGGACTGGACCTCACACACCAGCCCTAAAACACACAGGGACTCACCTGTTACCACAAACAGCCCTGTACCTGCTGTATGTCAAACACACCCAGATGTTGTAAAATATGTTGAAAGACCACAAAAGCACTACAATCTTCAGAGTGATGAAACAAAGAAACAACTGTGTATGTTGTATTTATTTTATATATTTTGAATATGTTATATTTATTTTACATATTCCATTTGATGATGTTCAGTCTCAAGTATTATAAGAAATCGACTCATTTTACAGTTACACATATTTAAGTTTTTAAGCAAGCCATTACAATACTGTTAGAAAATAATTTAATATATGGTATTGCTATCAATTCTAATCAGCTTTAAGATTCTGAATAACTATTTCAAAGTATTCCATTTTTGTAGTAAAGTGATTTTATAAATAAAACATTAAGTACATTGTGCTGTCTTGAAAATAACTATGCAAGCAAATTACATTTTGAAGAAATGCATTCTTCTTTTTTATAAAAAAGGTTCCCAGATGCCAATAAATGATGAGATATTTGGTGTTTTAGCTACATTATGCATTCTACAAATCACTACTTGAAAAGCAGAGCCTTAATAAACAATAATGGTACTTTGGAAGAAAGAAAAAAAAACAACAATCAAAGCTACAAAATAAAAGTTGGCAGGCAAATGTTTTTTTTTGGCCAGTGTAATTTTTTAAGAAGCATTACAAAAAAAAAACAGAGAAAGCATTATTAAGACGGGTAACATCACAAAGTATTAAAAGAAATAGATGCAAGAAGTTAACACAATTCATTCATATATTCCTTCAAGTTTCATGCTGTGTTAGGCCATTGTTTTATGCAACAGTTTGACTGAATAAAGTTTTCATTCTACGCCTTCCTATTTGCTGCTTGAAAGTTAATTTCATATTCAATGCCCCATTTAGGTAACACGGAATACCCACAACAATATTTAAATATCCACTACAATATCTAAATATGCCCCATGACTAATCGTGCAAACTCAGACTTAAAACGTGTATCCGTCTCTTCTCTCAATTTGTTATGCCCTTCAGAAATTTTCCTCTTTTGAAATTAGATACTTGCTGGTTGTGCCTTCAGCTCGTCCTCCTACTTCAGATCAGATTCCACTTACCTTGAGGTTGATTGTGAATTCCAGTTGCCCCACAATAAGCTTGCTGCTAACCATGGGTCACTCTAGTTATTAACTAAATCCACCATCTTGTGTTCTAGCATAAATCCTTCCACGCATACTTTAAAATAGCAAGATACAATGTTCTTCAGGATGGTATATATTACAGTTGTCTTTAATTAACAAAGCATTTACAGGAACTGTATACTTAGATACATACCTTTTTTTCTTTTCAGATTATATTTTTGGGAAATGAATATGATTTTGATGCACCTGTACGGATCAACAATTATAAAAAATGAATTTCCTCTAAAGAAACCCTTATAAAGGGTGTTGTACCAGTTAAAAATGGAGTTGAATTGGAATTGATCTGCCTTTCAAAACTTAGTATACAGAGATAATAGACTTGTAGATCTTAAAATGTGTCTCTACTGCCTATAAGCCATTATCACCAGCACTGGACTGCTATTCTCTGCTGTAAGAGATCTGTTATTTAGCATTTTTTTCTTGAAAGTTTTCACTGTTCCCACAAGCTGAATTCAAATCAAGCACCTTATATTGGTGTGGTTGTCTATATTTCATCTTACACTGTGTTTTTTGCTTCACTGTGTAATTTCAGAATTTGTATTGCATTTGACACATAAGTCACACCACTACACTGCATTCCCATAGCAGAAATGTTTGTCGGGTACTGTAACTATTGAGAAGTCTCAGGAATAACACAATGACTCACTGACCTTGTGAGGGTCGAGAGTGAAGTTTGGACGCAGGAGACCTCCAGCATCTTCGTGATTTTCATGATCCACTTCATACAAGTTGTAAGATGGGTTTCCAATCTCAACGTTAATCCCACCATTTGACATGGGCTGCCTCTGAACTCTTTTCCCCCTTGAATATACAAGAGAAGGTTTACTGGTAGTTTTGAACACAAATAATAAAAAATTATGTTGCATATTTGAGCTTTTTAAACAGAATTAATGTACTGTATACAGATTCTTACCGTTGCCTTCTTTTGCAAATGAGAACACCGGCTACAACTGTGGTTATTAGTATAACCAGAAGGATGAGAGGCACAATGATAGCTATACTTCCTGCAACAGTTAAAAACAAAACACACAGGTACAGTAAAACAATTAGTCATGGAGACATTAGTTTCTTGTGTTTCATTTTTCTTTATTTATAGTTTTTCCTATTTCTTTGAAAACACTGTGGAATGACACTACTGTACACAGATAAATTGAGGAATTGTTTGGCATTTTTTCCCAACATTAACTCAGAACTACTACTGGCTAAATTCCATGCTGGGCTAGTAAAATCTGTCCTGCATAAGTTCCTTCTTAATTCAATTGGTAAAGCAATTCCTCTCTACTCCACATAATCTGCATTCACCATCTCTGAAGTACGCAATCACTACCAACAGCACTTGAAATCTCAAATGTTTTGTCACGAGCCCTGTATTAGAGCAAGGGAAGACAATAAGACTTGATGAGGATGTAAAACCTCAGGCTTAAAATAGGACAACTGCAAACGTTTTACATTATCAGTGTATGTACGTACTGTATATAACAAAGGTTTTAAAGCCTTCTCTCCTTTTTATATAAAAATATTACTTCACAAAATGGAATAATTCAAATTATATCATAAAACAGCAGTTGTGAATGTTGCTCTGAGGTACTTACTCCCACTGGCATTGTCAGACCGGCTGCTTTTGGGAGCTGGCCTCTCACATTGTGTGCCTGACCAGTTGGCTGAACACCTAAAAGAAGGCAATTAAGAGGGTATAATTAATGGGCACCAGCTGTTTTACAGCCTAACCCACTAAGGAGAGCAGTGACATCCTGCTGAAATTTGAAGCATGCATTAATGATAAGATAGCTAACTGTTACGAAAAGGAAGACACAGTGGTGGGTTTGTATTAGCCCTGTAACCCATACAGAATGCTTCAACACAATGCTGAGATAAACATTTACAATGCACATTGAAGCCAGAGTAAATTACATCATGCATCTTCAGTCCTAACACTTACACAATACAGGTGTCATCAGATTTTGTTTGGTAACAGTCCAGAAACAATAAAACACTACCCTAATTAGGACTGTGGAAGGTGAGTTATTCTCTCTGTTCAAAACTGGCATGACAGAAAAGCATGAATCAAGACAACAGCAACTGGATGTTGATTAAATTAAAGTAAGTAAACTCAATAGAATAGGAAATGGATCCAGTTATTGGTATTTAAATGAATTACAACTGTAAAGTGGAAACAGCCCTGAAATATTGATGTGTAGAACAGTAGAGTAACAATGCTGTTTCACTGAAAAGGCCTCAACCAGGATTGTTTAGTTTGGATAAAATATTCAAAGTTGAGTGCCTTAAGGCACAGCTTCATGTTGGACAACTTTCCCTTCCAACATAACAAGACAACAATAATTACAAGTGAGTTAAGAACACCTATATAATAAAATTTCTGATACATATTTTAGAAATGTAAGTTAATTGGTAATTAAAATGTTAAATTAATTCAAATTTGTTTTCTTCCAAGGATACTGAAATATATACATATCATATTGTCAAACATGTTTTAATTTTTTATATATTTTCTGCATTTAAAAAATAACTTTTTACAATTAGATTCCTAACAAATGCTAAAAATCAGTCTGTGAGAGGATGCAGGATGTGCCCCACTATTTTCAATTAAATCAACATTCAACTTTTGTCCTATAATTTAAGTAAAATGAATATACAGTACAATGCCTATGTTCTGCATTTAAGATGTAGTCCCGTCTAATAATGCTAAAAATGTAGAGAACACTGAGTGTACAAAACAGTGGCAGGTGAAGAGGCAGTGCTGTGGGTATGCAAGATCAGGTGATAAGATATGCTGCCTGCTTTAGTTAATAAAGTGTAATTACATGTACTTTACTGCAGTGCAATTTTATATCATGCAAAGAAAAGTGACCAGAAAAAAAGCTGGAATCACACGTTATAAACACTCATAAACACACACACAGACCACGGCAACATCATCATTCATACCACAAACCCACAATTGCAGATATCCAGAGTTTAATGAGATGCTGATGTGTTTCAGCTTCAGATATGTGAAGAGTAAATGGAGGAGCGCCTGCGTCACCGCAGAAGTGAAGCAATGTTGACAATGTTTTGATGAAACGGTGAGTGTGTTTTAGTTTAAGGCTGTAACCTACTTGCATCTGGGTTCGTTAAACGCAGTTAATGTGCAAATCCCCTCATTCTGACAGTAGTAATCACAAGGGTTCACTTTCTCATCACAGCGCTGACTTTTGAACCCTGCTGTGCAGCTGCAGAAGTTCAGTAAAATGTGACTAGTCAGAATACAATACAATTTAATACACATGCCTTTGTTTCTGTCTTTAAACAAATGCATAAATTTGAAAATTAGTTTTAAAAAATGAACGCATTTTTGGAAGGAGGACACAGAATGCAAAGAACAACATAGCTGTATATAATGCAATTATAATCACACTTTAAACAGGCAAAACAGGTCAATTAAAACACAAATATATTTACAGATCTTCAGATTGTGAAGTATTTTTCTTCTCTAGGGGATTGCTAAAATGAATTTCTTATCTGGTTGGCAGAAAATACCTATTGCATTCAATTAGAGGCACATTAAACCTGCTCATTTGAAAGGCTGTTGTTCAACACTTTACTATTTGAGGTAGGACTAGTGGACAAATTATAAAGCAGACTCTTTTCTGTCTTGAGAAATACCACTATTTCTTAAATTTGTAAACTCAAAAAAATGATCCTGCCCAACATCATTTCAATCCTGAAAAATCTGTAAAACACAAGTTCTTGCAGGCAACAATTTCAGGCTCTGAATATTCACCATACAAGAACAGCTTGATTGCTCTTCCTCTGTGTGACCACTCTGAAGCCTGCATGTAATGTTCAGTGATGGGTCTTCCTTCTGGAGCAGCTGGTAAGCATGATGCCCAGATGAGCCATGATAAGAGTGACTACTGAATGTGATGACATTTACCAAGCTCTGGATCAATCAGCGTCAACTTAGTTTTTATTGACTTTCTTATACCATTTCGTTTTTAAGACCTCATCATTTTTCATATCAATTTCTTTGCATGCTAAAAGCTGTCTAGCCACCAAATGTATTGTTGGCCTTGTATTTTTTATATACTTGCCAAAGTGTTTTTGGTATATGGAATTTATGGAATGCAAAAACCATTTCAATTTTACTCTGCAAGTAAATAATTACTAAAAACAAGTTGCAAAGTGCCAAACGATTTTTGGGATGTTAATTAAAAGATGCCCTTGACAAAAAGTGTAGTGTATTAGACATTGTCTAAAAAAACATGATGGAGACTTCTTTGAAACTTTATTTTTTAGGTGAAATGTTGCATGTAAAAATAAATCAGGTTCAGCAAAAAGCATTTCTGTGTCTGCCTTCAACAATTTAATAAATGATTCAGGATAAAGAGGAAGAATGGAGAACAGAGCAGCTCCTATGACAGAGAACTGGTAATATGACAGGTCATCCTCTTTGACAAAGTAGAGCATTTTTAAAGGAAAAAATAGTCTGTAAACTTTAAGCTTCCATTTTCAGTATTATATAAGATAAAAAGGTATAAGAAAATGTCTTTCTCATAATATCACATTTTAATATATATACAGTATATTCTGATTCAGAAAAAGTAGAGACTTAAAATTTTCTTATGTAAGATACAGTCTAAATGTTTCAGATTCAACATAACTTTGTAAGTCTGTTAACCAAAGCAGAGATCAGTCATCGAGATGGCTCCTATGACATTTTTTCGTGTTTTTTTTATTTGTTACTTTTGAATAAGGCTTTTACAGCGACAAACATACAATTTTCACATTTTTCAGAAGTAGGGAAAATTCTTTTTGCAGAAAAAATTAAGGGCATAGGTATGTGATGCAATTAACCCTCACTTCATACACTCATAATATAATTTAACAGTTAGCAGTTTTAATGGTGCTCCAAAGCATTTTATGCATCACTAATCTTACGTGACTTTCCATGTTGTACAGTATGTGTAAATTCAATATCATTCAGAAATAGTTGTGTCTTTTAACTGCATGACATTCACTTTTCTTCATACCCCCGAAATAAATATTTTGCAAACTTCTTTAGTTTTAATGATTTTACTGGGGCACTTCCTATGTAGCCTCTTAATAGGTTCTTCAGCTTCTCATGAGGAATATCTGACCACTCCTCCACACAGGACATCTCAGGCTCCTCCAGGCTGTATAACCTCTGCTCATCAGCAGCTTTCTTCAGCACGTTTCACACTGTGAGGGCCAATCAAGTCACAACCCTTTGGATATTGAGCTTAATTAAAAGGATAATCCTTTTAACATGTTTATCCTACTGTATCTCCAGCAGGCCCTGCATGTCGTCCAGCCCAACAGCTGATGTTTCCTCAGCTGGGAGACATACTGTATACTTCATGTACTTATTACAAAACAATAAGATAAGCTAGCACAAGGGAACCTAAAATGTTCAAAATGCACTAAATAATTACTTACTGACAAAAAGGCATGTTAGTTTCTGAATCAAGCTGGCAGGTGCCGCCATTGTAACAGTACCCATCACACAACTGGCAGCTAGATGCAATTCTCCCAGTGGTGCAGCTGTAAGATAAAAGGCAAGACACAGTAAGCTCCCTTTAGAGATTAAATGTGCTGTGTGGGGCGATGAAATATAAAGATAGAAAAACTAATTTCCTCTGTTGCTTTTGTCCTTTGAATATTAAATATTATGAAAGGTAATGTACTGGTCCATAACTACGGTATATTTCTGGTGCTTCGTGTCTAAAACAAAGAGTTATTATGTGAGCGTACAGTTATGTCCTGAAACCAACCAACCAATTAACTAATTGATGTGCTGAAAGGAGCCTTGCTAATCTTCTTTTCTTAAATACCTCATACTTCACAGAAAAAGGAGTATTTCCTCCCATTGCTCTGTTTTTTTTTTGCTCTTTATTGCAGCAGGCTGACTGATGTGCAGTAATATATGCCTTCAGACAGCAATCTAGCCAGACCAATCGATTTCCAACAGTTTGTTGCACACGGAGGCAGTAAATTTAAGCCTCTATGTGCTAAGAAATCTTACTTCTTAATGCTTTGGCCTTACATGCTGCAAGCTGATTGGACAGAAGTGTTTTTTGAAGACTTTGAACTAGACATGTTAGTTTAAAAGTTTAAATTAACCATAAATAGAATTCAGTTTAAGTCTGCAACACAGCCTGAACGGTCCTTGAGCACTTACTTGCAAGCCACATCTCCGGTGCTGTGGTCAATTAAACACTGGCCCCCCTGGCACCTCAGGCACTTGTCCAGCTCACACTTTGACCCTTCGTAACGAGGTGGACACACGCACTCCACCAGCCCGGAGCTTGATATTGTACAGGCATGGGAATTCACACAGTAGTGGTGGCAAATATCTGCCCATAAATAAATGAATCGATCAATTAATGAAGTGAATTACACAGCTGTAAGGGGATGGATATAATCAGAATTATGTACATCGCTTAATATGGAGTAATTACACTTAATTATTCACATGCTAATGAAAGAGCTCTGAGCACTCTGAGATAGAGAAAAAACCCTCTGGCTGAGAAAAAAAATTAAAAATAGATAAGATTTAAACAGAGGTTCTTATGTACATGATTTGCAAGTCTAACTGTCTTCCCAAATTATTTGAAACATATTATTGATCTTTCTTGATTTTCTAAGAAATTAATAGCTATTACAGTTAGAAAACAAAGACTGCTATGTATGTATTTTAATACAAACTCTACTATTTTCATTCTTTATTGCTTAAAAGATCACACCTAGTAATGTCACTCAGAAGTATACTTCACCCAACAAATAAATTAATCCATTTCATTTGAATTATTTAAAATGTTAAATACAGCACAGAAGAAAAGCCAGAATAGATCAGAATACATCTGATATACTCACAGAGAAAATAAAGGCAGAGAATAATGAGAAACACTGCTAAATAACACTTTTTCCTGGTGGCAATGTCTGGTCAGTGAGCTAATGATGTACAGTATACTCTTGCAGATTAGCACAAGTTATCCAAGCAATTAAACCACGGAAAGGAGTGTACTGACATGTTATAAACAGTATATGCAGGTTATAGAAAAACAATTGTGACACTTTTTATGAGAGGGTACAAGCATCTGATTAAGTGCTAGAAATGATGCTAAACAAATGCCATGACCTCTTATGCACATGTTATGTCATCTGCACATGTCCCTGTAAAGCCCTTTCTTGTGATTATAATGTCTTGTGTAGCGGTTATGAGGAGATTATTATGCCATTAAATACAGCAGCAACATTCAAATAAAGTGTTATCCAGATTCCATTTATCTTATTATCTCAAAAGAGCATGGCTTCTTACCACCACTAAAGAGGTATTAACACAACAAAGCAATGACAGGGTAAGAAGACAACTGAAAAAAATATTTTTAATCATGTGTTTCCTTCTCACTTTGAGCACTGGTTACAAGAATGGAAAAATCTGAATAATTAGTGGAAAATGTACAAAAGGCAGTGTCTTCATGATATGATGCTGTATATTATCCTAATAAGTGATTTGGTTAAATACAACAAAAAGCATTTCTACTGCATCCACTTCAAATAAAAATCCAAATTGTGTTTACAATAGTTTGTTAAAGAATATTAGGATTGATGAGCAGGATTCAGTGATACTGTGCCTAAATCGTCTATGTCATCTGGTACCCTGAAATCCTATTTGTTAATTATTTCAGAATTCTAACGAAGTAGTCCTTGTGGGTTGATTACATTTGGATGAGCGCAAGCATCGTGAAATTTTGTTGGATGTTTATGTGTGTCCAGCTGCAAATGAATAATGCATGCTGCAGAAATGTTGGATTTCACGACTAATTAAAAACGGAAGTTTGTGTATCTTTGTTACATTGAATGAGCAAGATGTTTCGTTCCTCCAGTGTGCACAATAATATAAATTAAAACACTACTATCCACAGATCACAAATCCCAAGAACATTTAGTGCCTCTCCTTTTAAATAAAGCTTTCTCTTTTCTACAGCAAAGAAACACTGCATTTTGTTATGCATTTTCTTGACTGAAAAACTGACATTGGCTTAAGTTGATCATTTTCATTAATTATTATAAATGTTATTATTATTATTTTATTATAACTGGAGGAAAGAGCAGCTTGTATTGAACCCCAAAGCACCAGAAAAATGGTAATAAAATAGAACATAGTCCCACAGAGTGCTTAACGATATTAAATGCATAGCTGAGTCAAGTTAACTAGAGTTGATATTGTTTCGTACACCACTAAAATGCCACCTTTTCTATTAATGTGGTCTTTGAGCTAGACTGCAAAGCACTGTTATTTAAATTAATTCTTAATTTGTTATTTAAATTACAGTACTCCCTGGCTAAAGCCAACTTTTATCACAGTTTGTCAATGGATTTTATTTGGAAAATTCCTGCCTATGAAATAGTTTTCATTGACATCCTGTTATAAACCAAAAGTTTTACAAATAAGAGAAAAACTAATGGACAAAAATCCTGGAAAAAAAATGTCGGAAACAAACATTTGTTGGAAAGACAGCAATCTGGGTCATCAATCAATGAACATAGAACGGGCAAATACACATACAGCACCCCTGCCACGGGTGTAGAACGACACTTACGATACGTGCAGCGATCTCCGGTGTATTCCGGGGGGCACCGGCACACTGGCTGGTTCCCTGCACTTACAACGCAAGTGCCGCCGTTCACGCAGTACTTATCACAGACTCGTCTCTCACAGCGTGGCCCCGTGAAGCCCAAAGCACAGCGGCAGGTTGGCTTCCCTTCGGAAAGAAAAAATTAGGGACACTTCAGAATGAATGGTGAAACATTCAGAATAAATAGAGAAGCACTCAGAATGAACAGCGAAACACGAACCAGAGGGCACCAACAGAAACCGCGTGGAAGGGCGTTTAAAAACGAGAACAGGAGCCACTTCTTGATCAAACGTGTTGTGGGATCTGGAAGAAGCTACCCAGACCGTTTTTTAACCTGATTTCTTTCAAGAAATGAACTACAAAAACAGGCTATTGTACCATTTTTCATACATAGACAGCGATAATGAAACTTCACCCCTGATTTCAGACATACAAGCCAGACAAGTCATAGATCCTATACATTATACAGTACAGCATAATTCTAATAATGAGCAATGCAATGTATTGAAATAATGAGTCATTTTTTAGTTCCAATTAATTCATTGCTTTATCCCTGCACCTCATGTGGTTGCCATCGCTATACCTTTCCATTAATTGTTTATGAGGTTCAAAAGAAACCACTAGCATTTTGCTTTAATAGATATCTCAGGTGGTCTGGTTTACACAGTAATGACAGGGCAATATTAAGAATGATGTTAATAATTTAACAATGCAGAATTATTTTTTAAATGTACTGTATAGATTAGTCACAAAATGGCATAACCCCCTACAACAACTGGTAAGTTTAAAAAATAAAAAAAGTCTTGATTTAAAAAAAATATTTTAACTATTTCTACAGAATATGACTGACGTTTAAACTGCTTCAGCATTCAGCATATCGGATTAATCAAAGATTCAGCAACTAAAACGTTAAACTTCTGATCTTAGAGCAGCTGCAGCCTTAGAGTAGTTATACTGCATTTAGAAGTGGCTATAACTGCAGATCCATCACAGACAATCTTGGTAACTAAGACATTGTTTGGAAATGGCAAAATTTAACTACAGTAGTACTTTTTCCTGATAATTATTCACTGTTATCCCTTGTTCCTCTTGGAATGGTGACGTTTCATGTTTTGACCTATCAAAGCGGAGAGCTCATATTTTGTCCAAAAACAAAATTTCATTAGGCTGCTTTAGATTCATACTGTTTGTATTCTAGGTTCATAGTTTTGACATACAGCTTTTATTTCGTCATCCCATTTCAATGGATGAATTACTCGTTTACCTGGGATGTATTTTGTACACGGAAAGACAAAGTACAAAGCTGTGAGGTATTGCAACGTTTACCCTTTTAGTGAACGTGAATGAATGAGTTATGATCCTTGTATTGTCCTGTTTGTAGTGGAACAGACGAGATGAAATTAATAAACAAGAGAGCGGTATTGCCACGTTTTCCTTAGCTTATTTCGCCAGTTTTGAGTCGAGCCTGCTCAACACGAATAAACACGACCTGTCGCTACTTTTGTGCAGGGATAATGAGATGAAACTCAATTTCATCAAACTGCGAGCGGAAAATGAAAAATCATTTTTTTTTTTTTAAAAAATGTGCCGACGTGACACAGAGGTGCGGGCTTTGAGGGGGGCGGCCAGTGTAAGGTTTTTACAATTTGTGAACGACGCTAGTTTAGCTCCGTGAAGTTGTCCCCCTTACAAACAGCACAAACGATGAAACCCACCTCATTCGTTAGTGCCGCTCTCATTTCCGAGATATACAGTAGCGCCTTGTTTTTTTCGGGTAACACACGGTACTTTTAATTACACGATGTGATGAAAACAACGGGTGCAATCTCGCAAACTGCAACTGTAATCTATATTCACAACTGTAACAATATTTGTCAAGTTTCACTGACAATGTGTAACGATCATTATAACGTTCTCGACAAATGAAGCTTTCAAAGTGGTCTTCGCTGGAGATGCAGAAAATATATCTAAAAGCCGTTCAACTCTTAACGCTGGGGTCAGCTTATCACAGATGACAACTGAAAGATCTGGTGGTCGTGATCTTTCTGTTTTTGCGTCATACTCCGAAAAGGGAGGCGCCATGTTGAAATGCAAAACATCCATCCCACCGGACTCAGATTTCACAAAATGCAAACCCGTTGTTTTCATCACATCGAGTAATTAAAAGTACCGAGTGCTGGTACCTTTAAACTTCCTTGTAGATATATGTTTGGCTATTTTATCTGAAAATAAAAATACTTTCCAATAGTTTCCGCGGTCGGCACGTGTGAAACGGTAGATTTTCAGATGTTGTTTTACCTGGGTCAGCTTAGTGCGTAATGCCCCCTTTAGAAAATCCTGGTTGTTTTAAATTTACGATTTGTTTTGCATAAAATAGGAAATATAGATTGTAACGCTACGGGGTTCACGCGGGCGCCCTCGTTACAATATGTATGTAAACAATGGTCTTGTGATACAGGAAGTTGCTAATCCTAACTTTTTTTTAAACGTGTCTCGAAAGACGGGTCAAATCTTTAAACGGCCCTTGATTTGCATATCAATTTAAAAAGGACACAATGAGAAACCGATTACTTCTTCAGATTTTTTTTAAAAAAGGATACAGCTACAAAATACTGAGACGTGCTAGTTAAAGCCTCTTTGTAAGAACATACAATTGTTTTCTAATGTTCAGTTTTTAAGGCTGCAACTCTTCTGATTAGGGTATGATATTGGAGACAAATTATTTTCCTGTTCACACAAACGCATAGAAGATTCTGGTATTAAATGCAAAATCATAGTCACGTGATCACCCGAAAACCAAGGGTTATATCTCGGGAAAGAAAGCAGCACAAATGCAGCAGTAACGAATGAGGTGGGTTTCATAGTGGGGACAAGTTCACGGAGCTCTTTAGTTTACCTCGCTTGTGCCACCGCAAAGCTTGCCGTGTTACCACAAAGATCATATACGACTTTTAAGTTCACTACATTGTGACCATTTGTTTAAGAAACAACTTACGTATGTGTGTGTAAATCCTATTAAGTTCTGTCTGTGCTGGTAACAGAGTTTCCAGTCACATATATTTCATTTTTTTCTAATAAGCAAAATTCACAGAAACTACGAAAATCATGCAATGTGGCATATTATTGTTACGACTGATTGCAAATTATAAACGGCTCTCGATTCACTGACCTGCAGTCTAGAACAGCATCCTGTCAATTATTATTTTATAACTTGCATTTAGTTTTGATATATTTTCCAGTACCGTACACACTGAGAATATACAGTACTACTTGTCTCGGACGAAGGTTTTCCCTGGTTAGCCCAGTAGCAAGGCTGCAAGTGTACACTATAGCTGTGCATTGTGCTATATCTCCCTGGCCAATGCTACCTTTTATCACAGTTTGTGAATGGATTTTATTAAGGTACATGCAATATAATATGTGCATCAGTCACATCTCTTTCTGGATACTGTAGCTCACCATGAACATAGTTATTCATTATTTCTATTAATATTACAACTGTTTACATTTAAAAAGTATTAAACATACAATTTATTTTTACTTATTTTAATTACTACTTTGCAATTTTCTCAAGCATTAATATAAGTTATAACATGCAACTAACTTTCAGTGACTTTTGCCAGTTTTTTTCTATGGAATTACAGTGACATTTTTCAGTCCTCTTCTCCATTTTAAGTAGAAAACCCTAACCCTGCAAGTCTCAAAGACTTCTTCATAAACTTTTGGTATTTGACTATATATTTCACTTCATAAAACTAGCAACGTTTTTTACAGTACTGATGAACAATATTTTTTATTTATTTCTCTGTATATTCAGAAGAATGTTTTGTTCTGCAGTGCTGCATATTTCATCAGAATCTGTGAGAAATGCTGCACCTATGAGTGAAATTTAAAAAATGTAAACATTAAAAACATTGTATTGAGAGAAAAAAACAACAACGTAGGAGCTTTGTATAGTATACCTTGTTCTTTTTCCACATATTTGGAAGAGCTCTTATGAATAATTATACAAATGGGCCTGCAAAGTTATTCTGACTGTATAGCACTGAATATATATTACTCAGGAATACAACACAAACCTCAATTATGTAAAACCTTCACCTCACCAGTGAATCACAAATAACAGCTGGTGTCAGTTGTGGGTTTTGTTTGGTACAAGTAACAATCCTCTAGTAAACAGCCACCACCAAGTACTGGGTTTAAATTTGTAATTAGTGGGTACATCAACATTTTTATTCAACTTTGATAAACATTTAACATGTTTAACGCACTATGACTATTTCTAGATTGACTAATAGCTTTGTACTAATTAAAAATTGGCAGCAGAGTTAATAATAATAATATAATAATAATAATAATACAAGTCTTTACACTTATATAGTGCTTTTCTGGATGCTCCACTCAAAGCACTTTTCAGGTAATGGGGATCCCCTCCACCACCACCAGTGTGCAGCCCCACCTGGATGATGTGATGGCAGCCAGAGTGCACCAGTACACTCTCCACACACCACCTCTCAGTGGGAAGGAGAACAGAGTGATGAAGTCAATTAAAGTGGGGATTATTAGGAGGCCATGATTGGTAAAGGCCATTGGGAACTTTTGCCAGGACTCCGGGATAACACCCCTACTCTTCTTGAGAAACACCCTGGGATTTTTAATGACCACAGAGAGTCAGAGCCTCGGTTTTACGTCTCTTCTGAAGGACAGCCCCTTTTTACAGTATAGTGTCCCCGTCACTATGACTCAAAATGTTTAGTTTGAGCATTAAGGTTTTAATTTAAAAAAATGTAAATACAGTACATCATTTGCAATTCAATAAATTGGAGCATTACTGGAAGGGGTGAATACTTTTGTGCATTATACAGTATGTGTATAGTTATTTAGAGAACCTTACCAGTTTAAGTTATTCATGTTTCAATCTGAATGACTGAACGCACACTACACTTTTATTTTTTAAGGAATACCTACTTTGATTGATGCATACAATCTCAACTGAAAAAAAAGGGTCATAGTTGATGACACATAATATTGTAAGATTTATGTGCACAGCTGTGTTTTCTGACTAAAACAGAGTTTGATGAGAAATCTGGTTAGTGGTGGAACCACCACTGAGAAGGCATGATATTGAATGCACAGATTCTTTCTTATTTAAAGCCATATATCTGGCCAAAGGAAATGTGTTCAATGCACCAAGGCTACCCCTTTATGAAAATGCATTCAGCCATAAAGCTTCGAAGATAATAGGCACTGTCTGCCTAGCAGCTGGGACAATAACAGATAACAGCATCTAATTTTCTCAATTTTTCAAGTTTTTCTCTAAGGGAAAAGTTATGTACAGTATTGTATAAATAAGGGAAAGCACAATCTTGTATAAAAGTACAAACTGCTATTCTTATTAACCTACATCTATAGTGCACATCACTATAATACAGTTTATGAACAATTCAACCTGACCACAACTCAGTGTGTAAATAGTCTGAAAAATCTTTCTGGAAGTCATAATAAAGCTACTGTATCGAAAATACAAAAGGAAACTGGAATAACTTATTTGAATCATTCAAACATCCATTCAAACAATCACTCAAAATATTATCAATATTAAATTCAATACTAATATTTCTGTTTATTAAAATATTACAAAATAAGATAACTTACAAAAATAAATAACACTTGTTTAATTCAGATCATTGAAACTTTTTGTTCTCTTCTGGGAAAGAAGTCAAAATAATGTCAAATGTAATAATTATCTTCATTTTTGTACCAGTGTTCTCTTCAGGTCTTGAACAGATGCTAGAATGCCTTTTCCGTTTTGTAAACACATACAGTCTAGGTGTTCCATTTAAATTCAGGCTTTAAAATGCCTGTGCTAATGAGAGAATGGCTTGATCTTCTTTCCTTGCTGAAGCGATTCATACTGTGTGACAGTGTTCTCCATCTACCTGGAAATCACATGAATTTATATCAGGCTTTCTAGTTGAAAACACTGGCAGTATGCCTTTGGCTGAGCTTTCATTATTCTTCTGTTCTTCTGCATTCTTCTATGAGGGTGAGTGTTGACCTGCCAGATTACCAAACCATTTGCCATATGAAGACAATCTTTGTAGTTCCCAAAGTCTTCCAAAGCTTTCAAAGTGCCGAGTTTCATCTGGTTTTCTCCAAAACTGTGTTTTCCCAGAACAGAATTATTTGAAAACGTCCTTTACATCACAGTGTAGACTACAAAGTACCAAGACCTAGAAGGTTTCTTTATTTACTTCTTGGTCCACAGCATGTTCTCCTGCTTACATGCATGTGCATGCATCTATTGTCAGTGCTTGCTATAAATCACACGATCATACCCCTGTCATTCAGAATGAACTTGTCACTACACTACGTAAGATTCATTGCCACATCTTCTGAAAGTTCTTTTCTCAGCATCATTGCCCGTTCTGTCATCTTCCTTCTAATTTAAGAAAACCTTTCAGTTCAGCTGCTGAACATTATTTACTGTTTAATGACTTTGGAAGAATGCTAATTTCACTGTTGGATTTCTCACTGTGGTCAAGGATATTTTTCTGTGTGTTAACACCCATAATTTTGAATTCCTGGCTTCCATTTTGTTACATCTGCATAAGGATTTGTCCTTCTGTCTGCTAAACAGACTCTGAGATTAGCTCATATGAACTGAGTTTGGCTACAGTACTACCAGGCAACATGGGAAAGCAAATATCACTTTTGAGATCCAAAAAGTGCTCAGTTGAAATCTAAATATAGCTATAGATAAAAATATAGATGAAAAATAATGTGTTCAGAAAAATGTGTCCTAAAAACATTACTAAACTTGAAATTAAAACATTTTTAAAATATGTGATACATTTGCAAAGGGTTTTACACATACTATACATACACATGTGTCTGTGGTCATCACTGCCATATATTCTACCAGTTTATAAGGCAATTGGGTTTATACTTGTGTGGTGGGGATAGACAGGGATTAAATGCTGGGCCAGCTCCCTTCCCTGTTGGAACTAGACAGGAATTGAACCCTGGACACTTAAAAGATTCATGCTCAAACCACCTACAGTAAAATACTGTACCTAATCTCCTTCCAGTATGTAAAGTTCATATACTTGTTTTAAAAAAAGTGCTTTGCCTTTCAAATCTAGTTTTAAAAAAAAGTTAAAAAGAAAAAAAGAGAAAGTAAACACAATCTAAGAAAAATAACAATCTAAGAACAAAAAAACTTACAAAACACTTCATTTCTTATCACAATAGTGACAATTAAGTTTATATATTAATCAGGCTGAACCAGGACAGATAAATTAGGCCAAGAGACCTGAAAACACTTAGAAAGGCGTTTGCTTAAAATTCAGTATATCGATATTACAGTATACATCTTCTTTGATTTGTACAGTATGTCTGTACTGGGGCTAAGGAGTTCATCTGATAAAGGCCTAAACCTCTGAGAGGAGCACTTCCTGGGATTTATCAAAGTGTGTAGAAATCTCTTCCCTCTTTAGGGTTGTACATACAAAACACCCATCTGACTAAAGGATCCTGAAGAGACTGTTTAAAAACATGAATGCACCCACTCCCAGAAAAAAAAGACTGGTATCATTATATTGTTTTTCATTTAAATTAGACAACATATAATTGTACTGTATGTTAAAAACATTCAGTTTATATCTAATATATATATATACACTGTATTTATATATAAAAAATACACATTATTATATATTTGATTCTGGAGTAATTTAGGATATACTATTTCACCTCTAGTTCAGACTGCTGTACATTGAGAACACAAGTTGTGATTATGTTGAAAGGACAAGCGATCTGATTTTCAACTTTGAACACATAACATATAGTTTTGGTGCATTTGTTTTCTACACTGAAAGGTGCAGGATAAGGATTAGGGCTAGAGGCTCTTCACTGTTCTGTACTAAGGCTTTTATTAAACCAGAGCTTTCACTGGCTATTCAGTCCAAATTAAAGCCCCAATGCCAGAGTGATGTTTTCATTTACATCTGGTTGTTTTTTAACTTTTACCCCATGGAAACCTGTCATGAAATAATGTCTCTGCTTTTATTTTGTGGGCAAAAGGTTAATCTTGACCTAGATGAAAGAATGCTAATATATACTTATTAAATTTACAATGTACCTAGCATTCATTCAAAAATGGGCTTTATTAACACATGAAAAAAATTCTCGTTTAAATTAGTGTTTAGGAAAAATCACAGTAAAATGGAATGATCAAAATTTACCACCCCAGATGGGTCACTGCTCTGCTGAATCAAGCCATTTCCTGATTATCTAGGGACTTGGTGATAGTACACATAATTGCCTTTCGGTATGCTTCATGTAACATGTATCATTTGACTTGCTGCAAAGCTTGAAGTTGGTATCTAAACCTTTACAGCAGACTTTTGCAGCAGGCAAAACCTATTAATTAAAATTCACACCATGTTCAATCAAAATCTCAAAGATACACTGATCATCGAACAACACATAAAAGGTAGAATTTCAGAAAACTGGCAAAGGGTACAGTATATTTTCTTTAAAATTTAGCTCTTTGAGATGTCTCTTTAGATGTATGGTATATTAGTGAGTTGTTTTCCTTCTGACAGAAATGTGAATTGTATTGTACTCCTTGATTTTCCACTTGTTCTTCTTAAAAACTGAAAATATAATGCAAACTTACACGAATCAGTAGTGAGCCAGCATTGAACACAAGCTGTCAGAACTGAATTGCTTAAGTATTAATCTCACAGCTTTTAATATACTTTTCTCCTAGCCTGGTGTGCCTCTGTCAGGTTTTCAAGACTGCCAGAAATGTCATAACATTTTCTCAGAGAGCTGAGACACGAACACTGTAAAGTACCTACCTAAAGGAGACCCCATACATGTTCCTCCATTCTGACAGTAGTCTTTGCAATGATTGATTTCACATCTCTCTCCAGAGAAATTTGGCCAACAGTAACATCGCATTTCCCCCTTTTCATTGATTATACATCGACCTCCATTCTCACAAGCAGGTCTACACAGCTCTCCTGAAAAAAAAAACAGGCATCAGATTGTGAACACTGGGATCAAGTCTGTAATACAATATGTACAGTAGAATTTCTAGACCAGTCTATTTCTGAACTCAGAGGAAATCTTACTTTATTAATGAAATATCTTATTCTGTGTTTACTTTGAAACACGCCTGTATAATCTAAGTTTTAGAGAAGGTTTGACTGCACTGTACAAATAAGTGACTGAAAATGAAAAGCAGGTTTCTATGGATTATCATCATCATGACTGCTGGAGTAGCCGATGAGCCTGAGCGTGCTCTGATAAGTGCTGTTGCATTAGCTCTACAGTGAGGCATGATCCCATGATGCCCTCCCTCGCCAGCAGTGTGCAGGAGTACCTGTAAACCTGCATGAGCACTACTGTACATTGGCCACCTAGTACACACTGTGAGCCCTGACACTCAATTTCATTTCAGGTCTTTCTTATCCATGTCTTAATTTTAAAAATAGACTGAAGAAACACAAAAGAAAGAAATGGAATTGGCTGTAGTACAGAGTAAAAAAAAGCTAGAAGTATGTACCTGAAATATTTATATCGCCACAAGATCCATTGATTAAAAATTTCCCCTCTGGGCACAAGCAACTGGCTCCAGTGGGGTTGAGCAAGCACAGAAACTCGCAGCTCCTCTTCAGGCATGGGTTACTTACTAAGAGAACAGAAAATAAATAAAAAGAGCAGTCACATTTGCATTGCATTTCAGACAAAGGTTTTATTCCTGCAGTACATTTAAAAGTTACCAGCCTAAAGCGTCACTGAAAACTAAATTCTGCTAATAATAATAATAATTATTCACTGAACAGAGTTCAAAACTGTTGAGTTACAACACTAAAAAAATCCAATAGTTCTTAGATCTGAATTTAGTCCTCGGGCAATCTATAGATCTCAAACTCAAAGAAGACATGTCTTAAACATTCAGGAGGAACTATTTGCCAAATAACAGTAAATAATATTTAAACAATCTGGGTTAGAGAATGAAAAAGACAAAGTTTGTTGAAGTACATCAGTAAGATTGTTTCTTTTATTCTTTATAGTATATACAGTATACAGTATAGACACTTTTAGAGTGTTACTGGCAGTGCAGGGTCTAAGATAGATAGCGTAAACATCATTCTTGTTTATCTTGTATATCATTTGTTTTTGAGGACTGTTTCTTCGACTAATAAAGCAATGGGGAATTCTAGAACGGGCCACTACCTTTAGAGTGCTCCTGCTAACAAAACTTATTCCAGGATTTCATCAATTCTACAGGAACAACAAAGAACTCTGATAGCCCCAGGCCATTAGCTAGAGAGAGAAAAAAGTGGAGCTGCTTTTGAGACCTAAACAGAAATTTTATGAGAATCTATATGACTACTGAGACCAGTATTGTGAAGTACAAGCAAATATCCTTTGGCTACATCAAGTATGATGGGTGCCAACTTGCACAGTTAGTGAAGGTCAAAAACACACTACAGACGATGTCACACATACAGCTCTAACTGTTCAACCAATGAAATAAGAGACTTCAGAATCTGAAGGGCTGTTGGTTGCACACAGCTGCGAAGGTGTAAATATTCCATCCAGTTAGAAAGTGGGATTTATATTTGGAAGAGTCAGACTTCATCTCTGGCTGAGGCTTATATATACAGAACTGGGCTGTGAAACAAAACAGGCCAGAAGAAGCCAGCCATCTGGCCAGGGGGGCAGTTAATTCCTGCTTGGTTTAACAAAACAAAAAAGGGAAAAAGAAAGATAAAGGCAAAGGGGGTGATCACTAGTGTCTGTCTCTTACTTCACTCTGTGTAAGGTGTGGTGGTTGTGAAGGAAGACAGTTAATTCCTCATGTAAGAAGGGAGTAATGTTAATCTAACAATGGTGCTTGTTTTCTTCCTTTTAATGGATTTATTGTTTTTGCCAAGCAGACACATGGCACATTCAGTTCTCATTTTTGAAAATGGATTTGGAGTCCTCCTATCCACTACAGTATGACAAAGCAAGTGCTCCGGAGTTAGAAATGTATTTTGCAATACATTTTCTGAGCATTTTAATGAAGATTAGCAAACATTAAAATAGCATTTAAATTCAATCCATACCTTTCATACTGTACATTTCAACTGACTAACAATCATCATAACCATCATCATTGCCATCTCAAGAAGAGTATAGCAACAAAGATCACATATTTCCAAATTAAAACACAGTTTTCATTAATAAAACACACAACTAATGATTATGTCATTGTGTGGCATTTTGCTGGATTCATCACAGAGACATGAAAAGAAATTCAACGGCTGATAAAAGGCCTTCTGTTCAAAAATTGCAGTCACTTGTTGTTTTTCAGCTTGCTATACTTTTTTTAAAGAACTGATTATCTTCAATAAATTTAAATAAATAAATTAAAAAATTAAACAGATTTGAATGGATCTTCTGTGTTGGAAAGGAATGTTTTTTATCATGGAGTGTGGACACAATAGATGTGCACCGTGGTCACTCACCATCTTGCTGTTTGTAGCGGTGAGAAATCAGCACACTTGTGGCTTTCTCTACTCCTAGATCAAGGTGTTCCACTGGAGTGTGTCCATACTTATGAACTTTAAAAACATTGTTTTTCAGTCCTGCTCCATAAATATAATCTTCAAATATGTCAATTCTATGAGGCTGCAAAATACCTAAAACAAAACAAGCAGCAAGTGTTAATATAATGCTGTAAACATTTCTGCTTCATTATTTATGTATGTAGTGAGCTCTTCTATTATTAACAGGATCTACATCTAGCAATTTCACAAGGTTCAATTGCAAAAGACATTACCCATCAGGAGAACAATGCTGTTTACCTTATTACTAAGCAGGGAAGAAAACCAAACCCTTTCCAAGTATTCGGATAGCAATGATATTACTTTTAAAATATTTAAAAACAAATTAAATACTTATTGGTAACTGGTAATGCTTAGTAATAAAATATGTTTGTGAATAATGTGCATGTGTCTTATTAAATCTGCTTTACATCTGCTTTTTCTGTCTCTTCTGTACACAGACTATAACAGTGAAAGTGAGTTTTAAGGCAGCAGTTTCCTTGTGCTGAGAAGACTCCAAAGAAAATGCAGACTAATCAATGCAATTGTCAAAGCAAATGAATATCTCATCAGCTTCAAAATAAATACCCCAATTTGTTTTTCTTTAGACTGTGTTGTTTAAAGTGCCAACCACATTCCATACTAAGAGCAACAAGACCTTACAGCATCATCTGTCAATTCAATGAGGATTTTGTTACAAGCTCAGTAAATGACCGTGAGTCTTTTTTGTAAAAATGACATTTTCATTATTTGTCGCTAAATGTGTTTCTTCAGATAGCTAAAGGGCAATTGTTTATGACAGGTAAAAAGCACTGAACCAAATTGTGTGTCCTGGTCTTAAGAAGGTCAATATTCTGACATTGAAAATTCACCCTATCGCTCAATAACAAAGACTTGTGTAATATAAGTGACTGGAGTCTGCACGCCCAGGTATCAAACTCAATATGAGCATCAAACCTATTGGGGCTGAAAGAATATTATTCTGAGGTGGAGAGATTGAATATATTCAATATTCACGAGAATTCAGAGGACTGACATCACTACTGTTGTTTCCCTGAACACTGGATAAGCCATACTGCTCTAGAAAGGCAACATCTTATCCTTTATAGAAAACACATTGTGAGATGAATAGTCAAAAAATGGCTGTAATGATACAACACAAAACAAAAAAGAACAAGAATAAAAAACAGCAGCATCAATTCAGAAGCAACACTGAATATTGTTTCAAATGTCTGTCTTAAATAATTTCACATTTAAGAACAGAAGAACGGTTACAACTAAGATAAGGACACTTGTCCCTTCTGACCTGTTTGATAGTTTCTTTTAAGATGCTGTATACTGTATACAGTATATAAAACAATCTTGAAGTTTACCATGTGTGATGCCAATGACAAGCAGGGAATCAGATCCATCAAAACGTACGCTTCCTATCACAGAGAGCTCTGCGTCAGCCCAATACAGGCGTTGGTTGAAATAATCGATAGCAAGACCTGCAACGATGCAATGAGGAAAGAAGTAAGTTTTTTTCCATACACCTTTGTAACTTTCAGTTGCAATTTCCTTGTGGAGAAGCATGGCAGGTAAAATTAGGGTTTAAATTGTAACAGTTCATAGAAAGTGATCAAGTTAATTATAGTGGTGATCAGAGCCAATTTCCGCCTGGAATTTTCTCCCCTTAAACATTTTGTTATACAGTATCTCTGCAGCAGAACAGTAGGCCTGGTTCAGGTCCTACATTGAAGCTAACCCTCTTGGCAATATGTGTAAGCAGTCAAAAATTCTTTTATCTCTTAATATGTCCATTCAGCAGACAAACATATACAAAATGATCACTGATAAGAATCTGAAATCTTGAAAGCTGGAATACATCTAGAATGCAGCCAGAGGAAGTCCCATCCCCCAAGGACTCTGAGTGCCTGAAAATACAACGAATGACAGCGTTTTCCACCAATCAGACCAGCTGTTTGGATGCAGTCAGTTTCAAAATTCAGTTCCAATAGCCAATACCTCTTAGTTTCATCCAGGTCTGGAGATGAGTGAAGTTGGCGTTTTGTGGATATACTTCTGGTCTTACAGATGCCCCAGACAAGGTAAAAATATGTGATATACTGTATACTTTTTTTTGCTGGTTTTTGCTTTTGTGGTTATGTTTTGCTGGGTAATTGATTACTTATCGACACACTTTGGACATTTGCTGATAAAAAGTGGTATTGTGATCAACTGCGTCGGTGTATTTCAGTTCTCAAAACAGTTTTGTGACGCCCTGGTTGTCTATTTTCGGTTGATAAAAAGGTTTTCTGTAAAGGTTTTTTGGTTTTGTTGGTGAAATACTGCAAATTGTGACCTGTGTCTTAGTATGGTCCCTCTGGTGGTTCCACAGAACTTTATGGGCTATAATTACTTAGGGGTAATAAAGTATACATTTTGGAATGAATTCCCCAACCTCTAAATTGAATGAGTACATTTCAATATAAAATTACTTATTATTTCCTTGAACACTGATGGATATTGGCTTTCTTACAAATCAGACACATGGTATATTTCAGAGAAGACCAAAACACGTAAGAAATCATTCAGTTTTTCCCATTAGTTCTGATATAAAAAAACAACTGAAAAAATAGTATTGAAACAAGAATTTGAGTAGTTTACTAGACTGGTAACTGTATTTATAGTACAATATTGATGTGATAAAAAATACCCTAACACAGTGATAATGGAAATAAACATCTTATTGTTTTCTAATAATTATTTTTAAAAATGCATTGTGTTTTTTACACCGCATACAGTATGAACATTAGAAATTTTAGAAATGGAGGTAATTTAATACATTATTTGGAGTTTCATATTTTCTTTTAAACCTGTATCTTGATCTTTTATTTTTACAGTAGCATTCCAATGGAAAAAAATGGTTCAAGTGTTCAGACTTTTATGTTCTATATAGTTCAATACATTAACAGGAATATACGCTGTTTAACTGAGGCTAAATGATTACAGATGCACTTCATACTGTGTAAAACTACTCTAGGTCATTCTGCTGAAATGCCATCTGTGGCCAACAAACTGTACTTCTGAAGAAATTCAGAAGTTGTCAACTCATTTGTACTAACTTTTCACATGTTTACTACACCTAAAAAACTCTGCCCAACCAGTGTATGAGTGGTAAGTGTTTTTTGCTATGAAGCCCTGCAAGGTAATTCAGGATAAATACAAAAAGAATGAACTGTGTTTTTCTGAGCTCAGTTTACAAACCAATAAATGTGCCAGAAGGAAGTGAAGTCCTTTAAAACCTTAGATTAGCAGGTAGAATTGATTCAGTCTCTCTGAGGACTGAGTACTAACCTTAGATGATCAGCGGTATTAGTGATGGTAAATTACTTTTCACATTTTTTGCTGCTTTAAAAAAAAAAAAAAATCTCCAGCCATGTTCATGTTTTTAAGACCCTCTCCTTTTCCACATTACAGGCTCTCCTTATTAAATGTGCAGAATATTCTTAATGAAAGCAGCACGCTTGGCACCTTTACAAGGCTTAGCTTGTTAATAGCAGTGTACACACAGCCCACAAGAATGCTGAATTGCTGTTCAGTAGAATGCTAATTAGAACAGGAGCCCAAACAATTCCACATTCCATATTCCACAGACAATTACAGTGTTGTTTGGTAAGTACATTTCAGGAAGGAAAGGGGAATACCTGTAGGCCTTCTCAAATTCTTTTCCAACAAGACTCTCCTCATCGTTCCATCCATTGCAGCTTCCTCTATATGAGAACGGTCACCAATCACTGTCCAGTACATCATGCTGTGAAATGAGAAACAACAGTATTTGACTTCCACACGCTTTTCAATACTGTAGCGTCACTGATTTTTTTTTAAATAAAGATTTATTACTTCATCAAGTAATTGGAAAATTCCATTTTATTTTTGTCGGTGAGTGACATAGTGCTTTTACACTACATTGATGTCCCCCCCTTTTAAAAATAAATGAATATAGGAAACTCCTAGTGTTATAAAAGCCTAACCCTAAGCACTACTCTGTGCTTCTTCTTATTGTAAGAGTCCATCTTATATCAAATTAACAAGTCGACTGGACCTAAAACAAAATGTCATCTGTTGTTTACTATATGAACTGAAATACAGTACAGTTTGTTAACTATCTGTTCTGCTATCTCCCCCTTATATTTTCCAATATTGCAATGGCTATATTTGCCTGTTTCAAAAAGTGAAACTGTGAAACTTGACCAAAGAAGGCTTAATTCAGCCTCCTCTGATGTGAATAGAAACAATCAATGATTTTAAACTGTTGAACCACATGCACAGCACACCTCAGTCTGGCTCCATTTCAATGCATTCGCACTGATTTGGGGTGAAAAGACAAGCTGACAGTGTCCTTCTTTGACTACAAACTACAACAAGTGTAGCTCTGATGGAGACCCTTTGATACCATCAACCATCAGTGACCTGCAGATGTGGTGTTATCCAATGATCACTTCCTTTTTCCAATTTTACTTTTCTATGATGCACTCTTTAATTTAAATGTGTGCATGCACTCAAATCCCAGTAGGCAATACTGGATGCCAGGAGGTACAGTCATTGTTTCAACTTGATAATTGGCAATTACAACTATTTGATTTGAATAATAATTGAAAAAAGTAATTTAAATGAACATGACAAAAAATGGGCTTAAGCTCCATTGTGTGCTAAACACACAAGATCAGGCACAAAAATGAATGAAACAGTAGTAAGAAAAAAAGCAATATGTGCACTGGAGGAAATGTTCGATCTTACCCGCGAAGTGGGTTCACAGCAATGGCATAAGGCTCCCCTGCTATATCTGTTATGAGCCGCGTGCAGTTTGTTCCCCCGAGTTGTCCTACATTAACCGAGTATCGCAGCCTAGTCCAGTGAGTCGTGTAGTAGCTGAACCAGTGCATTCTGGAGTGATCTGTCCAATAGACATTCCCAGTTACCCAGTCACAGGACACATCCCTTGGCCTTCGGAAATCTGGACACTGGAATAGATAAATATGTTAATGTCTGTTGGTCATATTCTTTTTGTTTATTTTTTTAGTCCCACTTCCTTCCCAGTTTCTGAATATTAATCTAAATGTCACCTCCAAGCTGCAGCTAGTTTAAATCAAAATGAATAATGTTTAATAGTAGGTCTGAAAGATATCAATGCATGGTGTCATGTCATGGTGTATCGCACGGGGATACAGTTTCCACCGTAATTTAGTCAGTTCTCTGGGTTCTAAGTCAAAATCAGCTCCAAAAACATTTACAACTATAAGCTGTCACTAACTGAGTCAATTCAGGACTAGTGTCATAATACAGTACCAGAAGTACTGAACAGTGGAATATCTGCTCTGTGGACCTTCTGCAAGACTGCTTAAAATATGTCCACTTCCCTTTCTCTTCGTGAGAAACACACAGTTTTTGAGTGCTTCTATGCAATATCCAGACATTTTGCTGCATGTCCATTTGCTCTCTTCTTATTTGCTACAGTATGTGGATTGAAAGGGAATTTTGTATGTGTATATGTAGGACCGTGAGAAAAGGCTCTGGTGCTATGAAGAGATTTGTGATTGAAAAGGGATCATGCTGTCTATTACGTTTTAGTTCAAAATTGCAGATTCAGGCCTATCCCGTCTTCCTTCACATAACTTATTGGTTAATTAAAAAGCTGTGGTTATGTCTGGCTTCCAATCAAACCCTGTGAAAGCAGATACCCCCACCTCAGAAACCAAGCAAAGCACCAGCTTATTGTGAACTATTTACTTCCATGTTGCTCTAAGGAAGGGTGCTAGAGTGATATGGACAATACCAGCAGGCAGTACAACACTGATGGATTTGTTTGCTTCTCTGGGCAAACAAAAGGCACAACAGGGAGATGAAAAATGCTTTGTACCTACTACTATTGCTATTACTTCTAATTAACATTCCACAAAATGTAATCAAATCTTAAGTAATTTCTTGCTGTATGTTTACTGAAAGAAACTGAGACAGGAACTGGATGTTCCTGGGAAAGAGGAGGAGATCTGGTCATGGTGACTCTGAGGAAGGAAGGGAGAGAGTTCTCGGAGTGCCAGTCAGCTCGAACCTCAAGCACGCAGGCCTGTTGATGTCACGTTCCAACACGTTTCTTGAAATATAAAACTATAGGTCACTAACCCTCAGAGACCACATCTGGACAATGTACCAGCCATGGAAACCGGGACTGTGATTATATTTAAATAAAAACATAAGAGGTTACAAACAAGAGGAGGCCATTCATGGATCTCATCCAGCCACTCCTTGAAAGAAGCCAGCTTCAACAATATGGCTGGGTATCTTGTTCCATATTCTCAAACTTTTGGGTAAAAAAGTTTCTTCTGTTCTTAATTGTAAATATTAAAGACTTGTTTTTGTAGTGTTGTAACTGTTGTCCAGTTATGTATTAGTAAATGTTTTGTTGCACCTGATGCAAGTTCTTTATCATCCTAAGTTTATGTTCAACTATTGTATTTTTTATGGCACGTCGCTTCATAAGCCACTCTTTCTGCTTCCACTAGTGGTGGGATTTGTGAATAAGCTACCCAGCTGTGTTATTTAAGCTGATAACCTGGTTTCAGCTGGATGAAATACTTTGACCAGTTAGCTGCTGAAAAACAAAATGAGCTAGATTGAAAATACCCCCTCTTGTCAGTAACTGTTGTTATGTTTTTGTGTGACGGGGGGCAATTAGACAGTACAGTGTGGGCTCAAGGCTGCAGGCAGAAGAGTCTGAGCTGCACTCCTGTGTCAGTGGGAGTTGTTATGGTTCCTCTCTCGGGCAAGAGAGCCCCACGTCATGGGTGATGTCAGAGAAGTGGGGGCACATAAAGGCTGTGACCTCTTCCTAAATGGGGCCTGGAATATCAAGTACAATGCTGCTATACTGCCCTCCTTTCCTTTTCTGGAAGTAAGTCAGCACACAGTGCCAGTACAGGCAAGCTGTCTAGCTTCCCAACCTCAGAGCTAATGCAAGTGATTACCCTCTCTGCAATATTTAGCATTATCCCCTGGTGAGGCCCCTTTGAACAGAACCCTCTCTATCAGCATAAGCTTGATCCTGTCTACTTTGAAAGTCAGAGGAGTGAAATGACGGCAATTTATAACCTTGGCAATCAAAATTAAATGTGCTATTTATGACAACATTCAATCAAATCTATTAAGTTATATTCTAAAGACTAGATATGATTCTATCCTGAAGAGAAGCAAGAATAAATACGCAGAAAAATAAACCTGAATTTGAATTCTTCTTGACTGTGCAAGCAGCAGATGAAATAAACACTATCATTGTCTTCTAATTAACTCCATTCTCAAGCAAAATGTATAACGGTCATATTTATATATGATTATATATGATGATGTCATGGAAAACATGATCAATGAATATTATTTTAATTTTGTCACATGTATGTAGCTACAGGTGGGTGTATTATATGCAGAAAATTGTGTATACACAATATTCAAGACTACAATATTTTAACACACATATGTTATGACGACAGGTTGAAAAGCAGGCAGTAGTTCCCCATTATTCTGTTAACATTTTAAATACTTACTATCAATCCACTATTTGTTTTAGATTCACTTCTGCCTAGGGTGTCTTTGTAAAAAATTCCACCTGGATTAAACTGGGTACCCCAGATAATCTTGTGTCCTTGATAAAGAGCATCCATCCCAATGACTCGGGCATTGTCCTCAATGCGAGCTAGTTGTTTGTGTCCATGGCTCTGGTTAAATGGATACACAAAACCTCGGATTTCAGTGTCATTAGCAATGTAGAGCACTTGATCTTCTGGTCCTGCAGGTTGTGTCATTAATATGCAAAAAAAATGAATAGTGTCTAAATTCCAACAACAGTTTTTACAGAATTACAGTATATTACAGTTGTATTAGTACAGGAAACACATTTAAAAATACATATTAAACAATTTCTTAAGGTGCAAACATTGTGTATGCATGTTTAAATTAAATATAGGACTTGACTTCAACAGAAATTATTAAATTATACTTTATAAGAGAAAACATAATCTTGAGTATTGCAAATAAAAACACAAACTTATAACATGCAGCACACAATGTAAGCTATTTTTATAATTCAAAGCAATGTTTTCAAACAGAATACAATAATATCAGTCATAAAGAAGGTAAGAACAATGTCATTGTAAAACAAGGTAACACCACCATTTTACAAATTTAGCATCGCCAATTATTTCCAAAAAACAATTGCTATGTGATCTTCACATCTTGGCTCACAGCTATGAACCCCACAACCTCACACAGAAAAGAATGACAAAGCGTGGGCAGACTCCTCCGATCTACCCACCTTTGAGCCACTTTAACACATGACAGGCAGTATAGCCAGGGCTTTAAGCGTTAAATGGAGAGGCAGTGCAAGCCAGGAGCTGCTAGGGGGCGCTGTTTCTCTGAGAGCCAAGAGAGCCCTTTTCCCACCCCACCCTCAGCCAGCTGGGCACCACTGCTTAGGGAAACCCAGTCACAGTCAGACAGTGACATGGCCCAGGTTCGAACCTGCAGTGCAAGTGCGTTAACTGGTTGAGCCCATCTGGAACCCATTGCAATTACACAGGAAGCTACACGGATATTATCCAGGGCAGGTTCATAAACTGTAAACGTGGTGGTGTCATTTATTAACTCCTAATAAATACATTTTACTCTCCATATTTAAACAGTGAATTTGCAATGGGCTTTATTCATAGATCATTAAAACCCTAGTAAATATATATAGTAAATATAAACAGATACAAGACAATATACTGTATATTTAAAAAGAAAACAACAGTACAGAGCTATAGATCAGAGGATGCCTGTTTTAAGCTGTGCTATGAAAAATGTTTCTTTTAGACATTTTTTCTTCTTTTTTTTCCAAAGAGTAACATGAAATAAGTAAAACACAACTTTGTAAATATGATCAAATCCATCAATAAGATATACATCAGAAATGTTCAAATAAATTACACACAATTTCTGTAAATGGGACAGTTTTAATAATTTTGCAATTACAATGATATACAGTAAATACTATGATAATAGTTCAGGTGGGGAGCTGCGTCAGCATGCGTAGGCTGCAAAGGAACAAGTGAAGGTTTATTCCTGCTGAAAAGAGAAGAAAGAAAACACCTGAAGAGGCTCCACAGCCAAAATTTCCTTTTTTTCCTTTCTTGTCTTTTCAGCACAGAATAAACCTTTACTTGTTCCTTAATGCTATGATAAATGGTTTATTATTGCAACTTTTTGCAATAAATTAAACTGGAGCACTTTTGGAGATGTACTGTAGCTGTTCACATCTTTCATTTTATAAAGATGGAATCTGTTAATTCTGATTGTTTTTATACTGTAGAAGTTACCAATCTCATGAAAGAAAACAATTTGCAATTGTAAGTTCCACTTATAAAGAAAGTATTAAATCTGTCCATGTCATTACAATAAAGAACCTAAAATTCTTAACCTACATAAATGTTACATATTTACTGCTTCTGAAATCTAATCTTGATTTGAATTAGATTTTACACATTGCAGGCTTCACTGCGCAGTATTACAATATACTACTTGCACAGCAGAAAAAAAATATTTACCTTTTACTAAACAGCTGCCATTGATTTCTTTAAAATTTCTGTCACATGTACATTTGAAGGAACCTTTAGTGTTCGTGCAGTATTGAGAACAGGAACCAAAGAGGAGACACTCATTGACTTCTGAAAAAGAAAAAAAAATCAATTCTCTTTCAGCAATTTGTGACATTTTTGCATCCACAAAGGTTATTGTTGATAAGACCTGGTTTTTAATATGGAAAAGCAGGCCAGACTGTTTGTGCTGTCAACTCTTTTCATGCTCTTTAAAAACTAAAAGCCAGATAAAGAAGAACTTCAAAGATCACATACATAAGAATCCACAGCTTTTCCCACACACACGTTGAATCTCAATTACTAAAAATACAGATATCATAGTGTAACTGGGACCCTTCAGATTCTTTAGCACCAGGTACAGTTTACACATCTTTTTTTAATTAAGATTTGTAATATTTATCAATACATTAAAGAACTTTTGGTAAACAAAACTTGAAAATTCATATGGTGTTTTCAGAAGGTGTCAATCTTTTGTAGTCATTATTGTCAACTTTAATGGGAGAAATTAACTCCCCAGAAAATAGATTTACGCAACAGCCAGGTAAGGACAGGATAAATCCTCGCAATTAGCTACTGGAATAAGACTGATATCTCACTCCTGGCCTCTTTTGTCTGGACTCCAAACAGAAATCAAAACAACCTCTCCTGAGGACCAACTCTGAAACACAACATTTCACTTGTGACAATGGGCCTATGAATGTCTAGGTTAGGACATTGAAAACAAGTCAAATTCACTACAGTTCTGCCAGTAAAAAATATTTAATCTCAGCTTCTGATATTATACTGTAGCAACATCATGTTTATTGAAGGCTTAAAAGTAACAGGCAAGTTCCTTGTACCTTTCATTAGCAATACAAGGCTGATGGTTGACAATTACACTGGTTTGAATATGCTGGTATCGTTTTCAGATATCCATAAAGTCAAATTGACTGAATTAAACAAAAATACATGCAAAGTTTTTATATTTCTAAGTACAACATTTTCATTGTTTATATATATATTCATATATGGCAAATTTAACAGGATATATTATCTCTGAACTGAGGCATCCATCACATTTAGAACAGGATGCCCTTGAAGTGGAGCTGGAAACTGGCAGTACTTCAGTATGTGTTAACCTGTGCATATTGAGCACATCTCTGTGCCTTTCTTTGTCTTCCATTCTCAGTCCTGTTTCTTTTTCTCATTTTAAACCCTTCACACACATCAACACTATACCACACAAAACACATCCACTAATGAATCTTATGAAATGAAAAACAGTACGTGGCCAGCACCATGTCTAGTTTGTATCCATAAATAACAAAAATAGTCCTCATTATAAATGTACTGTGTAAAAAAGATTAATTAATAGTTGTCACGCACTTTTACAGCACAACATCTATCTTAGGTGAAGCAATAGCTCCATTTAGGGCACTTTGAGAAAAGGTCATACAGTATACTGTAGTAAGTCTGACACAAACCACCCTTCATTGAAAATATTTCCACAAGCTATGGTGCAGGCAGAGAGAGAGAGACTCCATCGGAATACGTGAAGCAGAGGTTTGGAACACAGCTGTGTTCACAAAGGGCAGTGCTACCCGCTATGCCTTATTATCCACACTGCAGCCTCCACCGGGCTGCATTTAAGTCGCTCCTTCTCCCAGAGGGGAAACTGGGACCCCATGCCTTAACTCCTTCAGAGCCAATGGAAACAGCTCGAGTCTGGCTGTCGGGAAGGCGGAGCAGCGGCCTCTGGTGAGCTCTTCGCCGCCCGCAGTGGTGGCTGACGCTTGCAGAAGCTACAGCATAAAACAAACAAAACCAGGAAGCAACACTCCCCGAGGTCAAGAAGAAACTGCTTTCCAAAGGCTGTGCCGTACCTTCACACTGCTTATTCTTTTGGTTTCTCTCAAAGCCTAGTTTGCACTGACAAACGGCAGCTGTCATGGTTTGATTGCAGACTGCATCTTCGCCGCAAGGATTAATTTTTCCTTCACACATATTATTAATGGGAGCTGGAGAAACAGGGAAAAGTGTTTTATTTGTTGAGATGATGTAATCTTTTGGCATTTATTTGATTATTTTAATAAAAATTACAGGAATACATTTTACTAAACGTTATTAATATAAATTAAATAACACCATATGTCAATAAAACCCACCTGATTCTGTGTACTCTGTAAAACTCTGTACTGAATAGGTATATCTTTAAGAACTGTCATTATGTGCCTTGAGTTATTGGATTTAACATATATTTAATGAAACCTTATTTGTTTATTTTGATAGATTTCCTTAAATATGCTTCCATTTCTTGAACGTGGAATATTTCATTCTGCCCTTAGAAATATGTGAGATCAGAGTACAATATTATGAAAACCTATCTTTAATATTGAAGTGCAAGTGATTTTAATCACTGGGGGTAATGACAGGGTACAGACAGGGCATTCATCTCAATTGCACTGAGTACGGAGTTCAAGACTTCTTCTACATTCACTGCAAATGACATACTGTATAGTGTGCTCCATGTACAGTACAAAATGGCCAAGATTTTTTATTCTGGCACAGTGAACCACAGAACTAGTTCAAAACCTGAGTAGCACAGGATTAATATGAATTTCAATTATAGAACTGAAGAGAACACATTTCTTTGGCAAAAAGAAGACTTAGGTAATCATGCAGCATTTTTCAAAAAGTCAAAAATACAGTAGGTTAAAGGTAACTATAAATGTGATCAGCAAAGTAAAATAAAAAAATACCTTATATACAATGTACCAGAAAGTACACAATTTTGCTAATGTATGACAATCTGCAGATGGTACCTAAAATTGGAAAGCTGGGTGTCTTAGTGGTTAAAAAGGTAAATAATATATTAAGTTCTATTAACACATTTTTAAGGCTGGCAATGTTAAAACTCACCAGTCTTGCAATCAAGCTCATCTGAGCCTCCGTCCCCACAATCATCAAAGAGATCACACTGCAGCTCAGCAGGGATGCAGCGCTTATTACTGCAGGTGAACTCAGACTTCCCACAGGGCCTGTGCTTCTCCATCGTGTTCTCTAATTCATTAAAAACCAGCATTGGGGGTTCAATTAAAGACAAACATCATTAAAGGAGTTTAAACCAAAATGTTCAATGTGCCACCCATGAATTATTCCAGTCTAAAGTGTTCCAGGAGCAGGTGATAATGACAATAATATTGCAATACGGCTTAGAATATGAATTATGATTATAGCTATTCCTCTTTCTCCAGATACAGTTATACTACTGTTTCTTGTTATGAGTATGGGCAGACTATTTACTTATTTAAAAAATGGCTAGGAGTATGTACGTTTCAGATCTTTCTGATTCTGAAGTGTTTTTTCAGCATACCCAAATCACCATATGACCACATGAATATTTAAGCTGAGATGATGTGACTCTCGTTGTTGCCAATGAAGAGCTTAAGCATTAGACTGGTTGCAAATTTATCAGTAATATAGGTCACATCCAGCTGCACAGGAAAGTAGTTTGGACTAGCTTTCACAAGTAACTGGTAACCAGTTTTAGGTGAGAGATTGTTTGTACAAATTAATGGTAAGGAGCTGATACGATTAAGAGCTTTTGTTTTTTGTAGTATAGTAAACAATTTGTACTGTATATATTTCATATTCAGGATTTGTAAATTTAAATATAAAACAGCTATAATGGCTTAAAAAAAGTAAATGTTTCCTTCCACTGTCCACAGACATGTTGTCCATGCTGGCATTTACAGAGTGCTCTGCGTATGTAAGTGTATTCCCTCATTGCACCCTGTGCCAGTCAGGTTACTCTCTGGCTCACTCTGACCCTCAAAAGATACAGCAATGGATGAATTGATTTTGAATGCATGCTTTCAATCAGACATACAACACTGGGTAATTCACTTAAAGTTCCTTGTGCTTTGCAGATTGGTTAAGTATAAATAGAAATAATAAATATTGAATTGTAAAAATATGAGAAAGACATTAATTGACATTAATGGCTTAGATTTTTATAAAGATCTAGATATATAACTGGGTAACTCTGTCACCCTCCCTAAACAAATGCAGTGGTCACAGTTGTAAAAGGGAACGGTAATTGTATTTTAAATACAATTAATGCCACAGTAGTAAAACACTGGCAGACGGGACAAAACAGGATAAAAATGCGAATAAACAGCTTCATGCGCAGATACAAATTAACAAGGGACAGCAGAACATGCAGTAATGTGAGCTATATTTAAACACGCATTTAAACGTACACGCATTCATCCATCTGATATAATGTGCTTAAGCCAGCAGTACGGGAATTAGAATTAGAATAAAACACGCCACTTTTTCTTTCTGGGTACTTTCTTTCCAGCTACCTCATTAGTTTATAGTCCATAGTCTGTGATAATGAAAAAAGATTGACTTTCCGACGGTTTTTCCTAGTTATAGGAGATTCATCACGGTAGACAACGTGAACGCGTATAGCATGGCATCGAAAAACCTCCTTCCGGCTTAACGCTGCCGACGCCAGGCGAGTATTCCCCGTGCGCGACGCCGGACTCACCGCAGCGCCGCTCGTCCGAGCCGTCCCCGCAGTCGTCCGCACCGTCGCACACCTGCTCCCGCCGCAGGCAGGTCCTGCCGTTCCCACACCGGAGCGGCCGCGAGGGCGGGCACGGCAGCTTGGCTTCCGCGGGAGGAGAGCACACGCACAAATCACACACGGCCCCCTGACAAGGCCTCCAGCTGCCTACTCCCTAGGTATTCAAATCCACGCGTTTATGGCCTTTAAAAAGCACACGGAGACCTCATTTGTGGGGTATCCACCTGCAGTTTTGGCCCGCTACAGTTCCAGAAAACCCCCAGTATCCAATGGCTCAGTGTGTGAGAGCAATGGACTGGGCGGACTGGAGTCCCTGTGCTTCTTGGATAGAGCTGCTGTGACTCTTACTGGGAGTAAGCAGTGTTCCGGTAAGGGATGTCTGGATGTTTGCAAACACCACTGAATATTAACAATGAGGTCTGGCTTTTTAAGAAAAAGACTAAAGGTCAAAGAAAGGCATTAATTCATTGTTTAAATCCTCTGCCTTTCAGTTCAACAAAGCTCTACATTTGCTTTTTTTATTTGAATTTGACCCCTGTTTAAAAGATTATACCATCCCAATAGCCATGTGTATAAGAGTGCTTTCCCTTTTCTATTCGGTTTTGGAAATTTGAAATTTTCCTGCCTGAATGTCCAACTTTCTTTCATCTAACTCCGGATGAAAAAGAGAAGTGTGAGACATGTCTTTCTTTCCCAAGCGTGTCTTAGTCCTTGAGATGAAGAGTACTGCCTGATTACAGAGAGAATCCCAAGCAGGGAGCAATTATCCACTGGTCCCAGAGCTTCCACAGATCGACATGCTAGCCCACCCAGTTCTGCTGTCCTGGTGCCCCTGCGTCTGCTGAACTGTGTCTTCTGTGTTATTTTAATATGAAAGCTTGGAGGTGGAGCTCTGTTATTTACCAGCTTCAAAGGTGTTCATGCTTAGAATGTAAGCCCTTGTAACATTTATCACAGAGGTGACTTTTAGCAACTGATAGCCAATTCCCTACACGTGCTGTTGGATAGAGCCCTGGATGTGTAAAGAACAGCAGAGAATTGAATAAAGAAATAAATCACCACAAAATGACCAATAAAGAAAGAGGCTTAGGCCTTCTGTGGTGCACAGAAAATGTCAAAAAGACATCTGATCTCTCTGTAACTCTTGATATTTCTGTAACCTGTGTACATTCAAATGATTGTATACTATACTCTCTTTAATCACTTTCTTGAATGTTTGCAGGTGTTGGCATGTCTTGCTGCTTAAACTGCATATTACCAAATACATATTTTACATACTGTAAATGCACATTTAAATAACAGAACAAACATTAAGATATACATTTCAAGTGTAATTAACTTCATTTAGTATTTAACACAATTAACCAAAATTAAATTAATCAAAATTAAGTATGATAGCGAAGGAGCTCTAAGCCATAACTACAGTATAAGATTCTAATAATACTGTATGTTTCATTAATTAATCCTGTAAACCAATTTAGAACAAATTTTCTTTCACAGAGGCAACCTGGAAAGTACTGTACTGATTTCTATAGCAGGGCATTTGCTGGAGTTATTTAAGTATCAAGTTCAAGGGTACAACAGTATCAGTCATCCTGGGATTAAAACCTACAACACTCTAGTTTAGAGCCCAGCTTTGTAACCACTCTTTCACGCTTCTGCCTATATTATTACATTAAGTACACATTCATTTTTTAAAAAAATCATCCTGGGCCTAATAATATATCCATCAAACCTTTCTTTTCAGCACTGGCTTATGACTAATAATTTGCATAATCAGTTCAATGAAGGCTCACCTTTACAGTAAGTTCTATTTTTACGGCATCACCATGTTTGACATCTGATTCTTGTGTGGCAATAAGGGTTTTTTGTGAGATGTACAAAAGAGGAGCATGTTTCACAAGCGGGTCTACTGAGGCTTTCTGCTATATGGACCTTTGAGTGACATTTAAAAAGAAGTGCTGAGTCTGCAGAAACAGCATATTCTATAATCTTTATCCATGGAGGAAGAGTTATGAATAATTAAGCACATAGCAAGTTGACCTCCAAATGCAAAATAAAAAAGTGAACATGTCTATGAATTACAGCAGAGAAATAATTTGAGAGTTTTCACTATGCTGGGGTGTTTTATTCACAAACACTATTTAAAGGGAATATTCTGTGTTTTATGGCTCCAAAATCAGTATAAGGCAATGAGATCAACAATAAGCAGACAACATAATTTGGCCAAGATAAGAAAGGTTACAAATGAGAGATGGCCATCTAGCCTACCTAGCTAGTTGGTTTGTTAGTAACTAATTTATCTGAAGATCTCATCCAGCTATCTAGTGTTTTTGCTTCCACACCCTGGTCGGGCAACCTGGTTTGATTTGATTTCAAATCCAAGCTTTTCATTGTATATACTATTTTGTTAGGATATGTAGTTACTGGTCCTCCACATTGTCTAAAAGATGGAAATAGTGCCAAAATAAACACCTACTGGAAATCTTTTTCATAAGTATCTTCTTCAAGCTCAGCATTTCCCAATTTGTATTTTGCAATTTGTTTTTACTAGGTGCATCCAGGTGCACTCTGCCTGTGACTACGTTAAATGTAATTTAGATAATTACGTGGATTACATCCACCCACTTTCAATCATCCAGGACAGGACTGCAGCACACTGGAGCCTCGCTTGAGGGTGAGGGGACACCTGTAATATACTGTATGTGCACACAGGTATGTTCAGTGCTTATGACAGTGAACACGTAGTAAATACCTTTCGAATCATCAGGTACTGTGTTGTATACAGAGTTGAAACATTTAGTCCTCACCACACATTACGGGATCCTCATCTGAATTGTCTCCACAGTCATCCTCACCATCACACACCCAGACTAGCAGTTTACACAAGGTGTTGTTGCAGACAAACTCATCGGCACGGCATCTGTATGACCCTGATAGGTTAAAGGAAAAAAAAAACAAGACAGTTTGTTTAGCACTGGAGTATTGGGGAAAAAAGCATCACATCTGAACCTTTTTTATACCTTCATCACATCTCAGACCTTTGACAGATTTAAACATTAACCATGTTCTAAAAGGGTCTCATTACTTTTTGATAACCTTTTGAAAAATATCTGAAATCAGTGTATTGACTTGACGTGATTTACAACTTTATTGACAGTGGTGCTAGTAAGTTGGCCTACTTTCACATCCATTTGAAATCCGACATGAAAAAAGTCTGCTGGTCTTAAAATCTCTAGTGAAGGGCAGGTATTGACAGAAATACAGACTCATGTTTGCATTTCTCCTTATTTACTTACATTATACATCTCTTATTTTCCAGGGGGAGAGGATGCAGCTGCCTTAGGAAATCCAGCATATTTAGTGGATACATTGGGTGTATCATTTTGTGGTATTTGAAAGGTTATCACAAAGTAGTTCTATTTTATTAATTTAGAGTTGAACTGGCCAACTGTTCTGAATGTATCCACAGAGGAAAAGACTGTAAAGGATGGTGAGGAGACACATCTTTCAGAAATACTCTCAAATGTGCACAGGCAGGCCATCTGCTTTTTGTCATGCTGCAAGCTCTACAGTGCCAATAGTAGTCGCCACACATTACTGATTTTGCAACAAGTCACATGTCCCCAGTGATCTGAAAAAACACTGGATAACTTCATACCCAACAAACCCTAGCAGTTTTCCATCAGCTCTTGCTACCTTGTGGTGTCATACTGTAGTTACAGTCAGCTAACATTGCCCAGACTGGAAGAAGTGTTGTTAGGATTCAGCCTGCACTCCCAGATAAGAACCGTGCTGGGTGCAGCCTCTCAGGAACCCGTCATTATATTTCAGCACCTGTCACTAACCTTACAAATAACAGTTCTTTCACTATAAATAATGAATACAACTTCAAATGCAAACGGTAAAAGTAGAGTTAAATACTGTGTGATTTTCGGCCTTCACGAAATGTTACTCATGTTTCTGAAAAAAAGAAAATGATAAAACTAGGCTATTTCAAATAAAATAAGAATATAATGTCATTCACTGTATAAAGTCGATTTTCATCATTTTGTAGCTAAAAATTAGGCTAAAGCATTGCAAAGTAGTCAGATGGCACTATGGAATACCATACTGTAGATATACATGTATAATAGAATGCTACGTTTTATAGTGACTGAAGAATTGCCAGATGAATAACAATTAGCAAAACATTTAGAAACATTTACTACAAAAACATGTTATTTATAGACATTTATACTAACAGCAAAAATAAATATTTTGATCATAGAAGTTAAAGGATCCTTACTTAATAGCCTGTCTGATCCCCAGGAGAGGAGTAATCTTCTTCTTTATTGTAATATTTGGCTTAATCTTTATTTAAAAACAGATGCATTCATTTTCCTAATTTACTGTACTTGGCTTAATGTTATCCCGAAGAATACAAATGATTGTGCACGTAGTTTTTCTCACATACCCTGAGCTGTATGAACTAGTAATGTCTTTCTTCTCCTATAACATGTTTCAGATGAGGCAGAACAGTTCATCTACTGACTTCAATCTAATTTGAACCCATCTCATGGAACATTTAATCTTTTAAACATTCTTGCTGAAACCAGTAAAAAACAAGAACTTTCCTCAACTGCCACATGAATTAATCTAGATTGCTGTGACTGCGAAAGTGGACAGACCACAGCTCTTCAAGTCTTGCGTTCTAATGTGTCCTGCTGAATAGGGAGGGTATAGGAAAGACACATTGTAGGGTTTCGTGCTGATGGTTTCCATGCATTTTTTTTCATATCCTAGCAAACACATACTAGTATTATATAAAAGCTCTACAACCTCTGAAAATGCTCATAATCAGCTAAGGAGAGACATTTTAAGAGTAAAGACTAATTAAATATAACGTTGGAACTGGAATCCATATCTGATATTTAATTTAATTTATTTAACGTGCTGAATGGAAAGGGATAATCCCCGTTTTCTCCTAAACACCATTGTCTCTTTCACACTATAAAGCTTGGGTGCTTTACAGATCTTCATTTCACAGTCTAGTTCATTCACAACCAAAAATGTCTCTCTGTCAGATGTTCTTTCTCTTTTCTTCACATTACTGAAGCTGCCACATCAGCTGGCCTGTCTGAATAGAGCTGATTTTCAATAGAAGCTCTTCAATAGCATATATTGCTGGGTATTATGAAGGTGCATCCCTTCCATTTTGAGTCTCTGGCTATTTTACAGATCTCTACACAGAGGAGATCATGTCTGCAGTGAAAACTATGTCTATTAGCTTTAGATACACAGAGAAAGGAAAATAAGAACTTAAGAAAAGCCACAAGCAAGAGGAGCCAGCTGGGTCTATCTCACCCAATTTCCTGCTATTATTTTATTGATTGAATAATCTTTCCAGTTAGAAATGTTTAATTTTCCACAAATGTTTTGGTAGTTTATTCCAAATGCTCACAAATTTTGTGTAAACTATTCTCAACGTGTAAAACTGAATTTGTATCCTACTTGAAGTATCTGACAGAATTAACTGTCTGAATGTACTTCAGGGTTCTGTCATAATAAAAAAAACCTGTGAGAAGTTTGAGATTAAAGCACACCTACAGTATGGACTACTTAAGACACTCTTCTTTGAACTCTTCTAAGGGCAGTGATGTTTTTCATTTTAAAATCAACCACAATATTTAAGTGTGATCTTCACCATTACATTCCCTGATTGCAATATGATACTTTTTGTTCCAAGAAAACATTAATTTTACTTATTTTAAGATGACAAACATGTCCAAACCTTCTAGATAAAGACATCGTATGAACTGTATTCATCTCTGTTTTTGTGACTTTAAAGCATTTGTTTTCAAAAATCAGTTTTAATTTTGTTTTATAGTAGTTTTTTCAAGTAAGGGAAATGTGTTAAATATTCATATTATCCTGTGTAGAAGTATACAGTATATCTTGTTGCTTTATATAATTATTGTTGTTCTTATTATTCAGAAAAATATTCACATCAAACAAAATACTTATATGGATTTTTGAATTTATTCTTCAAAAGTAATGATAATGATAACATTTTCCAATACAAAATGTATATTTTAACTTAATATGGTTTGGACACAATTGAATAAAGCAGATCAATGTCAGACACTGTTTACTCCTGGTTTTTGTGGTATATTTCACCAAACCAGTCCTGTGCTGTTCTGGAGTTAGTCTGCCCCTCTTCTCTGTAGGCTAGCAGCTACAGAGTCTTTAGGTTAGCAGCTCACAACTTAGTGAGTGCATTCTTTTTTTATTTTTCTGTTTTGCAAAGTATCCCATAATGAATTTGATTAGCTAAATAGTTCTAAAAGAAAAAAATAAGTTACAATTACTTTCTACATTACAGGAATGTGGCGAGATGTTTGCCAGACTCTTACAAAGCTTCTGTGCAGTAAGAGAGACATGAATAAAACAGAAGCAAAGGCGAAATCTGTAGTGTACAGCTGAGGATCTATCATCAGAGCTTTATCACCATTCATTTTTATCAAGATTGTAATATGCATAACCTTTCTTAAACACACAGGCTTTAAAATGAAAAAGTGCAAAGGGTTTAAAAATGCATTTTATATGCAAGTTAAAATAGACAGAAGATTACATTTCATTATTATTGCCTTCTGATATTAACTATGATATGCGGCGCCCATGTTAATGATGCCAGCAGACTACCCACAGTTCTAAACTGTAAAGACATTTATATGGTGTCTATGTATTCTGTTCCAGAACAGCTCATTGAGGGCATTTGTGACTTGATATAATAAATTAAAAATATCAGCATTAACAGTCATGTTATGTATTTCAGTGTTAGATGGGTCCTGGGGAATAAAACAAACTTTGTGTAGCTGAAGAAACATTTACAGGTCATTAGCAAGGTGAATGTAAAGTAATTTAAGTCCTTTCCTTTTCCATCTATTTTTTGAGAAGAGACAAAGGGGACCTTAGATGTTACAGTGGTTCAAATATATTGTTGCATAGCAAAGCCTGTAGTGAGCTAATGAAACTAAGTTCTGGTAAGTCTGAAAGATTGCTCAGTAATGTTTAAAATGTTTTCTGTACTGTAACTTTACTAACCTGCAAATTGCAAGATGTATCAATTGACAAAAGCATGGTTTTAAAGAACTGGGTATAACTTTGCGGCAAAAAAAGATCATATTCTTGATCTGAAAAGTCTGTAGTGTGCAGATTCTGAGAGCCCTAACCGTCTTTCTTTCCCCCAGGTCCTCTTAGCACGTATTACACATGAAATGAAACAACAAAACAAATCTGTGTGAAAACACAAGTGAAAAATCAATACTGCATCCAGAAGGAGCATGACTCACCGTGGTCACAGTTCTCCTCGTCACTGCGATCCACACAGTCATACACATCATCACATCGCCATCTGGAAGGGATACAGTGAGCTCTGTTCTGGCAGAGGAACTCGTCCTCTCTGCATTCTCTCACACAGTCAGCCTGTCGATACAGCATGATATGGTTTAATTGCCTTGTGTGTCTGGCTTACGTTTTCAATCAAAAACAGGAAGAGTAACTTCTCTTAAAAGATTAGAGGTTAGCCTGGTTTAAAGTGAATAAGACAATATCACTGCTGTTTTTACCTTGCACTTGTAGAAGAAGTACATACCTTGAATACTGAGTTTTATTTTCTCAGTCATCCATAGGGACAGAATGTGAATTATTGGTTAAATTAAGAAGGGTGTCACCTTTAGTAAAAGATTTCGACCTTTTCTTACTCTTGAAATTGCTTTGATATATAATGCATTAGGAAAGACAAGTCTTTGAGCATGTAGTGTCTTGGGATTTCAAAAGAGACCCATTTAATGTCCATTATTAGGTGACAGGTATAATGTGAACTACTGACACAGAGCAAAAAGTGCTATTTTAATCACAGAAAATCCCTTTGGGGTTTGCTAAACCAACTGCTTCAGTAAATGTAAGAACTAAACTTGTTTTCCAAACATATTATTTCTTATAAAGCATAAAATAAGCACAGATTAAGAATACAATATAAAAAAAAATATTAACACCTTTGCAGGCTACTGTTTTGCTGTTCAATCAGAAAAATGTACTCAACATTAAGTCATGATAAACTAACATTATTTTAACTGTGAAGTCCACATCCTGAGAAAAGAACAGAACAGAGAGTGGAGGTTAAAGCAGGATAAAACATTAAGACCTGGAGGCCAAAAGAAACTGAAATACCTTCCAATCCCTGAAGGATAGTAGAGAGTATGTGTGCATCAGTAAGCAGAGATCATTTTGAGTACTTCCCTAGGGAACTTCCCACTACTCTATATTTTGTTCAGGAGAAGGAATGTGTGCATTGGAATATTTATTCAATAAATAACTACAAATCATAACAGGTCATTTCTATCTCTGCTGTTTTTTGTCCTCTATCTCAATCACAATTTCTTCAACAGTTTAGTATTCTGCACCTGTTTGAAATGATCTGATTGAGGAATATCAACCAACAAGCTTTCCATAAAAAGCTCAGTAAAAGGCACTGTGAGAATACAGCTAAAGGGACAATAGGGTAAAAACGATGAGTAATGTGCAATTTAATCACATCGGACAGTAAAGAAATGTTTGCGTCTTTTTAAGCTACTTCTGTATTTTTCAACAGCTCTTTGAATAATGAAACAGGCATGTTTCAGGTTGCGGTAAGTGTGGTAAGTGAGGCAAGACCGGAAACTCACCTCGTCTGAGGCGTCAGTGCAGTCGTTCTCGCCATTGCACTTCAGGCTGGCGGACACACAGCCCCCGCTCGCACAGACATACTCGCTCGAGGAGCAAGACGGGACCACTGTGGAAAAGCAGGCGATCGATCAATCAATAAATTAATTCACCGCCTGCTTTTTAAATCCAGGATACACATAGATCTATAGACACCTGGCTTCAAAATAAAACAACTTCTGTTAATGCCTGTGCTTTGTTCCCTTTCTCCTCTCAACTCAACTTCATTGCAGTCGTTGCTGAAGGGATAAAATAAAATGCATTTTCAAAATTAATGGATGGCTTCTGACTTCTGAATCTCCAATATATTCTTCCTACAAATGATTTTCTAGGGCTTTGTAGATGAGCTTAACTTATGAGATTTTAATCAGATCTCCCCCATTTGTAGAACAAAATCCAGTCTTAAGTAAAGTAAGAGATTCACATCCTTCTGATTTGGTTAGTGGGTGAAAAGGTAGAGCACTATGGCAATGATTCATACAAAGCCAGATATTTAAAGAGGATTCCAAGCAAACTCACAGATCCACATCACACCTCAGAGAGTACAGCTAGCTGCTGGATCTCAACAGGAGTAAAAGGCTATTGGCCATTACTCAATTAATGACAGCGTGAGAATGTAACCATTCTTCAGGGTTATCTGTAGGAAGCTAAAAAAATGCTCTTCATTAAAACAGTACAGAATTTAAAAAATACTTACAGTATGTAAAAACATTACAGATAGATGTGTGAGAGCCATTTCAAAGAATATTAAATTAAGTTCTTTAATGCAAATACTTCAGACATATCTTCTCATACAGCAAGAACAAAAATAGCAGATCAGATTTAGCAGATCAGTAGATGCACAATATTTAGGGCAGTAACAACATTTTTTAAACCTGTGCCTTTATTTTGTCCCTTTTGTATGCTGCCTTTTGTATTCTGTTTGTCCGTTTTTGTATTCGAGAACAACTTTTAGTAGAACCCTATGAGCTTCAAAGAGGAAAACATATACAAATTAATATTAATGATCTCTCATGATGTACAGTAACTGCTCTTAAAACACACCACAACTCTGAAATTTCCTTAATCTAGGAAATTGTTTTACTGGTACTTTACTTTTTTTAGGCATGAATAAATAAAAAATCTACAAATGCCTTTCTAAATCCCTTTTTGTCAATCATGTGGCACGTCTGGCACATTAATAGAGTAACGGGGCTATATTTGGTGTCAGAATCTACCTGCCAAAGATGGAACTGACTTTCTCACAGCTGGCAGCTTAAATAATAATACCTAAGGTCAATGAGAAAGAGCGTAACTCAGTTAGCAATGTGTACTTCACAGTTACTTTCACAGATGCCTCAAGAATGTTTCCCAAAAAGATAAAATAAACTGACAGCATTTAATTTCAGCCGTGATTTTGAGCTTTCCCTCAGAGTGGCTTAGATCAGAAAAATAGAAGTTTAATTCTTGTTCTTAAGTAATGTGAATCTCACAGACTCAAGGGTGTAGATCAAGATGCTGTGTCCAGTCATTATTTCTTCAAGTATTGTTTGCTCATATTGCATTTGACCTGATGATCTCTAGGTAGCAAAAACAGTATGAGTGTCTATACACTACAGTCAATAACATAACAAAATGACTGATGACTTCTGAATTTATTTTCTTCAGAACCATCTTGTGAATTTGTTATCTCTTTATAGAGCCACTCGGTAAAGTAAAAATAAATGCTACATTACCGAGCAAGAGAAGACCTCCGGGCTAAGGGCAAAATCCAAAGGCAATATAATTCACTTCAGGTAGGTATTTCTCCTGTGGGCTAACTGCTCATTTCATGTGAATGACACAGAAAATAGGCCATCATTGCTGCTGTTCTTTGTTTCTGAAATTTGCACTGTTAAAAAACAGTGCTTTACTATTACTACTTATTAGTAGTACAGTACTTACACAGTACTATTATTATTAGTACTATTCTACTATTATTTTTACACATACCACATTGTGTACAATGTGAATACTTGTGAAAGTATTCAGAAACTTTCTATAGTGTCCCAATTTATTTTAATTGCAAAATGATGTAAATCACGTTTTGTAACAAAACCTGCTCAAACTGAAAACTTCTAAGGATAAGATAAATTACAGTAATGTTAACAAAACCCAAAGAGGAAATAAGATATGATAATTGCATATAAGTATTCAGTACTGGAAATTTGATATTTGCTCGCACTGTGGACTCCGTTCTATAAATAGACTGATGATTTTTTTTCAATAAAGAATGAAGTAGTGTCTCAGAGAGACTAATTGGAAACTTTAAACGATGACAGAAAAATGGCTGATGTATTAAACGGATATCTCACTAAGGTATGTACTGTACCAAGGAACAAAAACTGACAGCAGACTAAAGAAAGACAGAAATCTATTTTAATTAATGGCATAGCAGTGTTGCAGGAACTTGATGTGCTCAAGATAAACAAATATCTCGGGCCCAGTTGTATTCTATCAATCTTAATTAAGGCAGACAGATTTTATTCATTTTCCCATAAACAAAACTCTTCTAGCAGTCAGTGAAGACAGGGCTAATACACATCAGCTGGAAAATTACTATGGTAGCACTTACCCATAAAAATACCACAAAACTGACGCATGTATTTAAAGACAAGTAAGTCTTACGTCTATAACATGTAAGGTTTAAAGACAATAATTAGAACAAACAAGAGGGTAATCTGTATGGTAATTGTAGTCTTCAGGATAGTAAATGTGGATTCCGAAAATGCCCATATTGCTTTGCAAGGATATGAGCTTATGAAGCATATTATATCGCATATTTTGATTTCGAGAAAGCTTTTGATAAAATTCCCCATAAAAATTAATTGTAACATTGTAAGCATCCAATGTAATGCAGGTAAAGAATGAATACTCAAACTTGATTTAATTATCAGAGTAAGTTTGCTAGCAGTACTATCTGTACTAGGACCACTGCTATTGCTGATATATTTCATGTAGATTCTGGTAAAGTTACTGTAAAGGTACTGTAGTAAACTAGATAACTAGTCAACTAGAACTGAAGAAACCACAAAGGAAATTCAAAATGATTTAGATTAAATCCAAGGCTGTGAAAACATACAGTATGTGCAGGTAACAAAAACATTAGTTACAAGTATTGGATGGGAAAGATAATTATTGAAAATAACTTAGGTATTTATGTTGACAAATCTTTTTTTATTTTCCAGATACTGTGGGGAAGCAATAAAAAGGCACATAAAATGATATGATATACAGTATACTGTAGTTAAAAGCAAAGAGTTTAAATCAAGGAATGTAACATAAAAATGTACAATCCAAAGGACATTAGTGCTCTGGAATCAGTCCAGAGAAGAACAATTAGATACATAGCCAACCTCCAAGGAATGTTCTGCACTAACAGGCTAAATGTGACGACTTTTAAATCTTGAAAAAGGGAATACTATGAGAGCACTTGATCAAAGTATTCAACATCATCAATTACAATCCAATGGACCAGAGAACACAAACAGAGAATATGGGTGATGTAAGATGGTGTAAGGAAGAAACTTGTATGTTCGTGTTGCAATGTGTTAAAAGAAGTAGATACAGATGAATTTTATGCTCAAGTGCAGACACCTGTGACGTGCTGCAGATTCTAGTCAGATTTGTAACAGTTTCCTCTGGATAAATTGTGCCAGACCTTAATTTAGAACACACACAGTGTGTTATTCATACACATTTAATCACTCTGGTGCAGTCCCTTTATAATGCTGTAATTCAGTTATCCTCAGCATTAAAAATCCATCACACAGAGAGAAAGACTTTCTGCAGCAGTTTTCAACATGTCATCTGTAAAAGGATGCCAAGAATATAGAACACTGCATCTTGCCAACAAGCAGATCAAATAGAATTAATTCAAAAGAAAATGGAAAAACACTGGAGACTAATGATGATAATGTGATATAATAGGATTGCTTTTTCAGAAATGTCCATATTATTATCTTAAACATTGTTCTTTAATGTCCAGGAGTAGCAAATTAGGATGAGACAGTATAGCATAGGTAAACGGACAGAGGCCCCATACAGTTGAAGGACACATTCCCAGCACAACAAAACATATTCCTCCCCGAAGAAAACATGTCTAGCAAGGAAAACAGATACAACATTTTACTTCTTTTCAAAGACTGTTTACAGTACTTTATGCATAAAAGCCACGTACAATGGAAAGTTCGATTTCCACGGCCCTGATTGAAGTATTCAAAAACCTTCAACGGCACTGACAAATTCAAAGAAGTGGAATTCTTCAAAATCAACGGATTGAAACACAATCCAGAAGACACGTGGCAACTGCTAAGTGCGTTTGAATCTGTGAATAGGGTAAACTTTGTTTCTACATTGTGACAGACTGGAACAAACTACCCAAGCCTTGTGATGCTGACATCCTCTCATCTCGGCAGGGTGAGAACCATGGATCAATTAGCTACTAGCAACTAAATCAGTTTCATGAGCTAAGAGATCATTTTCCATCCAGTGCACACATTCAGATCACCTCTATCTTGTTTGTGACTTTCCTTATGTAACCACTAATCTGATGAATTTTTAATTTGAAATCAGTTGGCAAATGACAATAAACGTACGGAGGTCAATAATTTGGTAGTGCACAGAAATCAAGAGAGCAGCTGTACGAAAAGTAGTATGGGGCTGAGGCACTGTGTGGAGTAGCATAGAGAGCAGTTTCAGGATCGCCACTCATTCCAATTTTTCAAAATAACCTTGTTTTGTACTCATTAGCAAACCTGTCAAATTTATAGATTTTATGCCACAAAAATAAATCTGACTCATCAGCAGACACATCCAGACAGTTTTGCAGTGGTGCAAAAATAATAAAATGCCTGGAAACATATTTAGATTGTTCCTTTAACATTAAAGGAGGCCATGCTAAGATTTTACAATTTAGCGATAAAACTCCACCTAGAATATTTTCACCACGACATACTGTACATTACTGGTTGCCACTACACTAAGCAGGTAAGGCACTTGCAGCATGGGGTATAATCCAGAGAGGACAATGAGTAAGATACAGCAGGGCTGAAGGGGAAGTCATGTGTGGCTGGAATGAAACAATTGAATCTTTTTGCCCCCAGGCAAGCAAGATTTCCCAAACATTAAATGGAGGCTTTCAGAATTCTGAAAGGCACCAGCAAAGTCACTTCAAACTTTTCCATCTAAAACCCAACACACTGCCTAAGCCAGAGGGCATAAATGGAAATTAAATGAAACTAAATTCAGAACTGAGAGCAGGATCATCTTCTTCAGAAAAAAGGTGATGAGTGTAAATGCTGAGTCACTGGAACCATTAAAACGAACCTTGGTACGGGCTCCTGAATCATTCAAGTACTAACAACTAGACAAGTGGATGATGGGCTGAGGGGCCCCCTTTCCTTCATAACCTTTCTCATTTTCTTCAGATCTTTTCAATCTTTGTTTTGGAGAAAACCTCAAAGGTCCTCAGAAGAGATTAAATAAATTCTGCGTTTTGCCCTCTTACACACAGAATCGTTCTTTATATTCAGCCGGTTATAACTACTATGCCTGTTGGGTTTTCTTTTTGTCATCAAAACATGGTAACTCCAAGGATAGTCTGCAAAGTTCAAAGGTCTGAAGCAATGTTTTCATGGTGAAATCTGTGTTCCAGACAAATAATAGAATGAGATGATCTCCCAGGCAGTAAAATAACTGCCCTGTTGCATCACATCAGGCTTTTTTCAGTTTGTTAAGAAATAGCAGGAAAGAAAGAATACACACTACTGCCAGTATTAGCCAAGTTTTAAAACTGTGTTCTGACAACCTGCCTCACTGTTTTCATCAGAAACCTCAGACTCTCAAACTCTCAAACTTCCTTCACTAAATACGTTAAAGCTTTTTTATAACATTCACAATATCTTCCCAAACTAACACCGCCTAGAGAATCATGTCCAGAAACTCCAGGACACCTTGAAGTAATTATGTCCTGACACACACTCGTGTGGAGGGACAGCAGTCAGTGGACAAAGGAACATGTGCTTTCCATATCTTGAAAGAAAGTTCAACTGCATGTTTAAATTAATAATTTTAAGATGACGATATAGGAATATGTGAGAGAAAATTAAATTTTTCAATTTTGTAAACGGAAAATGAAACAACACATTAAACTAACTGACTTCCATTTGGTTTGAGGAAAATGATTTTATTTAAACCTAGATACATTAATAAAATCCAAAAAATATAATGCTATATTGAACCCATCTCAGTGGAGACAGCTTATGGAGTGGGGCAATGGAAGAGGCTGGAAAAAATAAAGGGTGTCATACAAATAGCATTAATTATGCTACAATGTAACACAGACAGTATGCTTTCCTATGGTATGATTGTTTGTTCCATAGGCATACAGCAGTTTTATAAAAGAAAATAATCCCTGTCTATTTATTTCTTTGATATAGAAATACATGTACGATGTTTCTTACCTTCTTATAAGGGTTTCTTAAAATCTTTTTTCATTAAGTGACACTTTTTCACTATAAGTAAGCCAATAAATGATATTTTCCCAGCTCCCTTCTGATCTTTCTAGTTACCATTAAAAAGAAAAAACACTTCCTGTGCTCTCCAAGACTCGAGCTGACTGATTAAAAACGTACACAGCTAATTAGCAGTGTTGGTTAGACTGCTATTGCATTATTACAGCTAAACAAAGTTTAGGTTCTGAATGATTAACTGAAGAGTATTTACTTGAAAACAGCGGCACAGGAGTTTTTTAATGAACCTACTGTAGGTGTTAAGCACTTTTTAACATGCAACCCACACAGCTGGTCATTTCCTGGCAAATATGTGCAAAGAATGTGTCTGTACTTTATGGGGAAAAAAAAATCAGCTCATGCTGTGTTCTAATCAGAAATATAATTTATCTTTTCACAGAACCTCTAGACAGTCATTCCATCTCAAAACAAAGCTGCAGATATCTGCTCATACTGTACCTTTCACAGGGAGCAGTGGTTTACATATGTGGCTCCTTGATCATTGTTTTTTTATTTAGCATCCTTAAATATGCAAAACCAAAACTGTAACATGAATGCCTTTTCATGGTGCTGTTTTCGAATTAAAAATCCTTAGTTTTTTCATGTATTAAAAGCTATCTTTGTTCATAAAAAAATATATAGCCATGATCCAGACATTCCTTCCCCCTTCTATTAATGAACCTGTAGCAGCTTAAAAAAGTGGAGGAGCATTTTAACACCATTAATTGCCCCTTTACCCCTGCTCCCCAGTACCCTTTTCGATGAAGCGTTCAGCACATGATGGATAGAAAGTACTGTGTTCTTGTCATGACAATACTGTGACTGAATTTATCCTTTCATGCAATAGTTCCCACCTTTACTCTCTTTTGAGTCATCCATCCCTGTGCCGTTCCTTTACTTACTACCGTAAATACCTGGAATCTTTGAAGAGGTAATGAAATCAGTCATATACAGTATGGAATTATTCCATTCAAGAAATATACACTAATGAGAAAGCAGAGTGTAATGTCCCTGCTCTCTGATGCAGCTGTGTCCTAAATACTGTTCTTTTTAAAATGATTACAAGCTTCTGATTGGAAATAATAGTTTCAAAAAGTACATGTTCATATTGTTCACACTAACCTTTGTGACCCGTTTCCCCTAGTTACATTACATTACAGCATTTTCTTGAGAGACACTTTTTGTCTTTTTTGTACAAGTAATTTTTCTAAGTACTGTAAAGGTCACAATCTGAGGGCATTTAGACAGTATAATGTATTAAGGCACACACACAGATGTGCCCCTACAGCAGCTGATGCAAGACGTGGTTCATGAATATTATACAGAAGAGGATGAACTTTCATCATTATCGTATGCTTAACAGGGAACACTTTTCTACTTTAAAGAACTGCAACTTAACTGAAAATATATCTTGCTTATATTAGCTTATTTTTCTTACTGTGTGCATGTGCTTTCCACTACTTGGACTGCCTTGTACACTCCTTGGAGTATGTTTGTGGTTTGCAGCAACAAACCAGATACTGAACAACCCTTTTTTAAAACTCTTTTCAAGCAAGAGTTAACTGTTGCCTTGCAGTACTGCATGTGCAGCCAGTGAGAGTGTGGGGGTGGCACTGCTGTTTGGAGTGAAGGGGGCATTTTCATGTTTGAAAATGTAATGAAGCATCTCTACCTTGGTCGCAGTTCTCTTCGTCTTCCCCCAGCTTGCAGTCTTCCTGACCATCACAGAGCCATTTCAGCGAAATGCACAAGTTATTTAAGCACTGGAACTGATCCTTCGAGCAACGTGTTTCACAATCTTTCTGCAAACACAGAGAAAGACATGTTAATTTGTGAAATTAACTGATCAGACACTGTACATAAGGGTACAATTTTGGAAAGTCATAATTAGTTCGACCAGTATATGCGATAGCTTCCAGTGTAGATTGAGCTCTATGGCCAGGCTTGGGGCATAAGTTTGTATCCTACACTGACCGTCTGTAGGCACTAAACCTTAATGGTCTTGAACAGAAAAGACTGCAGATGGACCTGATAGACGTACTCAAAATTCTCAAGGGTACTGACAAGGTGAACCCGGAGGACTACTTCACAATAACCAGTGAAACACCAACTAGAAGACATGAGTGGAAACTACTGTATGTGGAAATGCATTTAAAACTGACAACAGGAGGCATTTCTTTCACTAAATGGTTGTGTGGGTATGGAACAAGCTACAAGTCATGTGGTTGACGTCTATACCCATTTCAGTCAAGAAACTGCTGGATCAGATCAATGAATTACTAAATACCGTGTGCCAGTTGGCCTCTCCTTATTTGTGGATTTTCTTATGTTCTTTTGACTCGGTTCCTCCAGTGTGGGCCACAGGCAGCCTCAGGGCAGGATTCTGAGTATGGAGGCACACTAATGGCAGAATGCATCTAGAGCAGGTGATCAGTGGTCGGCCAGAATCTTTTGCCATGTGTCTTGTGAGAGAGCATGTACTGACATCAGGGAAATATTTCTGCTCCTCCAATTGGCACTTTCCGGTCAGGCATTGTGGAGCTCCCGGCAAGTTGAGTGGGTATATAATTAAAAATATAATGGAAAATTCAAATTTCTTAAAAAAATTGAATATCAGAGGTGGTTTATAAAGTAACATAAAACTGTAGTTTGTAAGAAACAAAAAGATAGGCCAAATATTAATATTATTACTTCATGTACATTATTCTAATGAAAAGATTCATGTTTGCAGTAATTGTGTTACTGCATAATGTCCTAGAAGAATGTGCTGAAAAAGAAAAACATTAAACTTTGACATGTTTATATTCTACAGCTTTCAGATGAACAGTCCCCTCCTCTGATATTTCTCTGCAAAGATTAACACATTTTTTTCACCCAGAACTGAAAAAATGCATATTCTGTTTCACATGAGTAGCAAGAGCGAGTTCTGCCCCTCCATTGTACTGAGAAGCTTTTGTGGGCACAGTCACATGGGAATAATTGCGTTCGTTCGTAATTACACACACATAAGAGTAACCTTACACAGCAGAGATGATGATAAATAATGTATTGGGTTGCTCTTCGGAACTTGTAGGTTGCTCTTTAAGTACATTCTCCACTGTATCCCTGAATTAGTCATCCTCATCCAATTAAGTTGTGAATCCCATTTGTACTTGTATAGTGCAGTATTTCATTCTTGATTCCAGCTGTTTAACTAAAGTGTTTGTATGTGTCTACTGCTTCACACATAAATAAGTCATGTAAATTATTTTCCATTATTAAGAAAGTTCAGAGTCATGTGTTTCTTTTGGTGTTGAAGTCATCAGAAATGAAAGAAATGAAATTTACAAAAACATATTTCATAAGATGAAGACAAGATAAGCTCTTTTTAATTACAACAAAAATATTTCAACATGCAAAAGAACACTTTGAAATGGAAAATCAAACTTATATGATCATTTTTGCATACTTGAATTTTTTTTTGTGATGGAAAAAGATTTTGGTATTTTAATAGAACACAGGGTGGCATAGTGTCTGCCTTTCAGCTCTTGAGTTCTTGGTTCTGTTCCAGACTAAACCTGCCTTCTATGTGGAATTTGCACATTATTCTCAAGTGTTTTTCCAATTGCTCAGGTTTTTCTGAAGATATGCAGAAAAGGTCTGTTTCTGTGATAGACCGGATACAGTTGTGTCCATGCCCTGTGCTCCAGGATTAAGTAGCTTTTTAATGACAGCTGGATGGACTATACCATTTTCTACTTATAAATTACATTTTCTGGCAGTAACATACTGTAGGATTCAAAAAGGCTTATAAAGTACAGGCATTCTTCTAACTTGACAACACGGGGCAACAAAAACTATATTATAAATTCACCTGTGGCAAAGCAGGGCTGGGACTGGCTCATTTTAAATATTATTCCATGCTGAATGGTAAAGAAAACACACACCACATTTCAGCCATGGAGCAATCTTTATAAGCCTTTTTTGAGCCTTCATCTGAAGAAGGCTCCACGGCCAAAGCAGTGTCTCTTTTATTTTCTTCACCTTTCAACATGGAATGAATCTTCACCTGTTCCTTTACAGCCTACTCATGCTGAAGCAGCTACTGTACCTGCTCAAACATCACTTTTAATATCTGCACGCCCATGTTAATTATCCTAAAATATACAGTAGCAGCAGTGGAAAGGATCATTATGACCATTCACTAACCTCATCAGAACTGTCAGCACAGTCGTGATCCCCATCACACCGGAATCGTGCCGAAACGCATTCCCCATTTGAACAGACAAAGTCTTTCGAATTGCAAGTCGGAGGTTCTAAGGATAAAAGAAAACCAAAGACAAAACAATATGAGCAATACAGTAAGGAAACACTTCCTAATCCTCAATAAATTGCAATTCATGGCCATCTCACCCTGTTTTTTTGTTGTTAGTGGGACTTACTGTTGGGTCTGCCTGTTTCTGCACTGAAATGACAAAAAGGCTCTCCTTGCTTGCCAGTTTGTTTTCTTGATTATCGCCATCCGGACTCTATTGCTATGTGCATTATAAGCAGTGACATTTGTGGGTGATGGCAGCAGAGGAAACTTTATTAATTCCTGTATGCCTAGTCTCCAGCCGGAGGAAAATAAAATCAGGAGACCTTCACTCTACTGTATGTTGGAAAGATTAAATCAAGGCCTTTGTGTTGATAAGCAAGGGGACCAACTTTGCATATTTTCCTAATACTGTAGCTTGAAGTAATTATTAATTGGTGCATTGAAACAGAAGAGTTACACAGCTGACAGTTTCTAACCTCTTTTTATATCATAAGCTGGATTTTCTTACAATCTTTACAACTTAGGTTGCCACTTTTGCAAACAATATCAGAAATAAATAATACTCTGCAATTATATTTATAGTATATGAAATAATGTTCCTTATTTATCCAGTTTAATATTTCCTTCAGGAGCACAGCCAAGAAATATCATTAAACATTTGGTACCATTTATTTTTATATTGATGGTTTAAGGCAAATATAAACTAAGAAGTTCATTTTATTGTGAATGTACTTTTTACCATCATTTAAAAGCTTCCCAAATATTTCTCTTCACAGAGATAAAACATCTGGACAGTGTTCAAATCAATCTAGTGGGCTTTATTAGAACAATTTCTATGTATTTAGAGATTAGTACACTCACTGAGATACTGTGACTCAAAGTTCTATCAGACTTCACCACTCAAAAGGCAATTTCTATTTCCTCACATTCCAGCCAGTGGTTATTTATGTTTTCAAAAGATCATGATTCAAAGGATCACCAGTCTAATCTTTGGTAAAAGGACAATTTTCTTTACTAAAACATAATCTAAAATTCTAAAACCATTTATTATCACAACAATGAGACAAATGTGAAATGTTGCTGGTGTTTTAGTTATTCCTTAACTCACTTTTATTAGGCAACTTAGAATTTAGATAAGCAAAAGAAAATTAGATTTAGTTTCTGTGGTGAAGAGAGCTTGTCACATGCCTTTTATCTTTGGCATAAGTCCAATTGCAAAGGCATTCAAAAACAGAACAAAGGAAGCACATAAAGGGTGCTAATAAGGGAGCTAATAAAATTAATAAGATGACAATAGGTAGAGCTCCAATTCTAACCATACTGACAAGATAATTGATCATTTTGGGAGTAGTCTTAATGGAGTCAGCATTATTTTTTAAGAGCTGTGTCTCTGTTTTCAGTGGTTATGATACTCTGAATATGTAACAAAAAGTAACAAGATGATGAGGTTATTAGCACTTTGTACTCACAGTAAATCTCAAATTAGACTAGAGGACTAAATGACACAATACCAGCAATGAATCGCAGTGAGAACATAGCATGGACACTTCTCACTGAAAACTTCAGACTAATGAATGCGGGTCCTATCAGATGAAATGGTATGCAAGGTCCCAGTTTTAAAAAGGGTTTAAAACTGGGGATAGATTAACTCTGTATTCATACAATGGATGATTGCAATGGAAATATACTATATAGCAAAACAGCAAAACAAATACACTGACTAGACTGTTCTGTTTTTTTCTCTCCTTTTAGAAATTAATAAAATAAATATATTAACAACCATGAACCTATACAGAAATGTGCATTTCTGTGACAGCACAACCAATAATTTTTTTACAAATGAACATCACCATAATGATAATCATTTCTTGTATTCTTTCATCATCATGTGCTTTCCTGTCTGTTTTGATGGACAGAAGAAAACAAAACAAAAATACGGAAGAAAAGACAAGTTCTCACTGCAGTTATCTTCATCTGAACCGTCTCCACAGTCGTTCTGACCGTCACACCTCCAGTGGTCTGGGATGCAGTTGTTATTCTTACAACAGAATTCATGAGGTCCGCACGTTTTCTCATCTTAGGGAGAGAAAAAACAAAAACATACTGTATGTGTCCTTTCAAAGAATCTCTTAATAAAAGAACAAAACTGTATGTTTTCCAAATTTTGTCAGTGACTCTTTATTGATTTAGAGACAAGTATTCACGACATTTGTCATTGTATTCTGAAATGTGTTTTTAAGAAATTGCGTTTTTACATTTAAAGGAAAGCCTTTGGCCAGTGTGAACTGTCTTTACATTATAAATGTGAAACCAGAACACTGAACACCAAAATGATGCAGAAGCTACAGATGACCCAAAGATGCAAGGAATGCCTATGCTTGAAAAAACTAGACAAATGTGTTAGAGCACAAACAAGAGGGTGAAAACTATTATAAGACTACAATAATACATTGGCAAAGGGCTTTACTCATACTGTATCAAAAACATCATCCCTGGATCAAGGAAACACTAAACACCCAGTCAAAGTGTGGCCAAGTAAGTAAAATCAATCAATTGGAATGAGCAAGCTGGAGGGTAGTAGCAATGGGCAGACAGAAATCGATGGGAGGCCTTCATTCAGAGGTGACTCAGTAAAAGTTTAATGCAACAATGACAATGCTCTCTTTACAATATTATAATTACCTTATCATAGTCCGAAGCTCAGACACATACAAACGTGCTTTATTTGATGATTTATACTACCATACTTTTGAAATTGCTATTTTTCTGTTTTGCCTATTTTATTTTAATCATCTTAAAATGACTGCACACAGTTGTACTGTATGTCCAGCAGTTATGCTCAGCTGTATTTAGCAGCCATTTCCAGCACTGGAAATCAGAAATGAAATAAAGTCTTAAAGCACTGTCAGAAATTTAATCCAAGTGTCCTAAAAATGGATAAATATATAATGCATTATTAATGGACATATCACAATGTCATGTTTGAGTGCTAATTCCTGGGTTTAATGCAGCATTATCAGAATTCTAATTGGATTCTCAGCTGCTGTAGATTATAAGGCTTTGTTTTTCACTGCAGGGTAAAATTCGACTTGAGAAACAGGCAGATGCTGTATGATGTTCTTGTAATATCTACAGAAAGGTTTTTGCTGATGGGAAAATAGACAAATATGAATTATGACAATCTCCTGAGAAGAAAAATGCTCATACAGAGGTAAAGGACTTTTTTCCTTTAAACATTTCAATTCATATTCCAATATACTGTAAATAATGGATTATCTGTTCTATATACACATACTGTACTGTGTATTTATTTTTTATACATAAATAGCATTAACTGTTTATGTATAAAAATAGATTCTGTGGGCCATTTAATTTTTTTTGGTTTTATGTTTTTTTGAATGGAAAACACAAGTTTGGGAAGGGAATTACAATTATTCTAGACTACTTCAAATATAATTTGAGTTTCTAATTCACCAGCTGCGTAGCTGAGCATAACTTTTTAAATCTTATGTTCATTGTGTTGCAAACTGTGAAAATATTGGCCACACTGCACCAGTCGCAATAAGGTCACACTGCCTTGTAGGATCTGCTGTTTTCTTTACTAATTAGAACAAACTTGCCCTTGCAAAACACGTTCATTACTGTGACCTACAAACACATTTCTAAGATGTCACAGGAGTGTAATTGCTACCCATGCATGAAAAAGAAACCACATTTTTTTCTTACCTGTTATATACTTTAATTATAGTATAAAAACCTAAACACAAACCATTAAGATATGAGAGTTATATTTAAAGCTGTACTGGAGCAGTACAGTATGCAAGCATGTGAGATACTGTATAAACTCTCACGTCCAGACACTGCATACGTGCTATGTATTATATGTGTATTATATATATATATATTAAATTTCTAAGGAAGATTTCTTATTTAGTTTTCAAAGGTTGAAAAAATATAAAAAACTTTCTTCAGTCCTCAAATTCCAAACATTGGGAACAACAAGTTGCGCACACCTAATGTAGCAGTAGCATAGCTGGGCATGAAAACTGCCCTATTGTTTTGTTATGCAAATTCAAGAAGAGTGAAGGGAACAAATATTAAGAACTGGTTCAGAGGTTATACAACTGCCAGGAAATGGCTATGTTTCATTGATTAAGCTTTGTCTTCTCTGTACGTCTAAAGTACAAATGATCAATACTTCGCATTACATTTCCTCACAAAACAAGTGTGTCTCCTTGTATACCAATATTCAATTATAAAATTATTTTAACGTGTTAACTGTAATCTGGGACAGCAGTCTTAAACCTAGAGAAGAAAGAGAAATTTCCAAAACTTATTGAATTATTAAAAAATGACAAAAAAACTTCAGTTTTGATAACTTCCTGAAAACCAGGTTTCACTCTTCGAAATTGAAACACGATTTCTTTATAAATAAAACAAATGGATGCATACATATTGCGTATGCGTTGCACCTTTGTGAAATCGCTGCAGTAGGTGCATCAAAAGATGTCTCAGTCAAGTCCACCTAAGATCATGTTTCACTGCAGCAGCTGGATAAATTATTCATGAAGGATAAATGAAAATATCCATTATGTCCCGGTATGACACTAATGAAATCTTTGGAAGTGACTTGGTGAAAAACAATATCTTGTTTCCATGTTTTGGCTCATTACATTTCCCATAGTGTTGCTAAATGTCACTTCAAGGGATTAATCTATTCCCATATAAAATGTATGTGTTAACTGGCATAATCAGAACACAGGTAGCAGGCTTTCTGAAGACCTGTTCAGCTAAGTTTTTAAACTTCACTTGTGACAACAACACATGCACTGAGAATTCTCACCCTGACCAAAGCTACTTCTCCTCAGTGCATTGTGTTGGAATTGCCTTATAATACACATCCTAGTGCCTATTAACACACACGATGAGAAGCACTTGTGCACAATGGAGTGATCGCAGTATTCACTACAGTATGTTGCGTTACAATCTCTTAAACTGTCGGCAGTGAAGTTGTGTTGCTAATTCAACCGAAACTTCACTATTATATCACCATTTTCTAAAAACATGTTACACTTTTGTCATGATCAATTAAACAGACGATTTGTTCTTAGTATTTAGAGATCATTCAAGACTAAAATCTAAGAGTTCTTCAGCCTTCAAGGAAGAGTCTTTAAAAACAGGTGATCTAACACTAACAGACCCCCGTTTTAAGTTATACTTAGTTATCAGGGTATTGGTGTACTACTGTACTTTATTTGTTAAGAAACAATATTTTATGAAAAGCAATGAATGAGAAATGTCTAAATAGTGACAGACTTAATTCCATTTCATTCCAATATGTTTCACATTGGTTTAATAAACCAATTGAACAATTGGCAGTTTAGAGAACTGCACTGGCTGAATGTAAGCTACAGTACAAAAAGTGGGTGTATAAATATGCAAAAGGGCCCTCAAATATGGCACAGTAAAAATTCACAATATAAAGCTTTACAGCAAGATCTTGAAATCCTATCTGTATTTTACAAGCAACCAGAGTAGTGACTGCAGCATGACACTACAAGAAGATTTACAGTAGATTATGTGTGGACACAAGTAGATTTTTTAAGTTGGTTTTTGGAGATCCCTGCTAGCAGGCACTATGCTACTCAATTCTAGAAAAAAAAGGAAGCAAATACAACTTTTTCAGCATTAATCATAGCCAAATAGGATCTGACTTGAGCAATGTTACATCAATGGAGAAGGATGATTAAACGGCATTCCAAATACAGTTGATAGCTTAGAGCAGGATCAGAAAGGACACCAATGTGTCTGACTGGAGCATTTGGAGTTAATTTAAAATGATCAAGTATGAACATCAGATTTTTAAATTTAATAATCTAATATTTAGAACCAACTAAAATAGACTGTATTATCAGTTTATAGAACCCTCCCTAAAAGAAACCCAAGATCAATGTCCTTCTGGAACCGATATACCCTTTAATAATCTTGAATTATCTTGGAAAGTATACAGTACATAGTACAGGCCTGGTTAGGGTCCTAATTTTATTTCAAGTCTGAACCTTCAGAGTTTTACTGTATGTCTTACTCAGCACATGCATTTGAAAGAAATATCCAGAACAAAACCAGTCAAAACACAATAATCTAATTTTATTGTCTTTGTTCATTCTAAGCAGATTCTGAAGTTGTAGTACACCCAGGTCTTCTCTAATATCACTTATATATAATATAATATAATATAATATAATATAATATATATACTGTATTATCTCTAATATTTAATGATTAGCAAAAAAAAAATCTATTATTTATTTTAATCACAGGACCTGGGATGGTTTTTTTGCCTTCCAAAAAATGAAAACAAAGAAAGGAATAACGAATCTTTTATTTCCACTATCACATTTACTTACTGGCAGTGGCAGAAAGGGTATGTATGCTGTTAAGGCAATAAAATGTGTATTTTTGCACACTTCTAGTGTGTACTTATGACAGGTTGACAAGAACATATGTGATCTTCACTTCACTGATGGGCAGAAAAAAAAGAACAAAAAGAAAAAAAATCAAGCAAATACAAGATAGAGCTAAGAATTTCCCATAAGTCTCCGAGTAGTCAGAATTCACTGAACGACAGCTACCTCTGCCTATTAGATCAGCTTTTTCCATAGCTGGTCAGTTTGAAAACCTAGGGGTCCTTTTATTTTGTTGGCAAAAATAGATGGAATTATGCTGTCTCTGTCTGAAGTATTATGGTCAGTATAATGCCATTGATTTGTTGGTTTGTTAGAAAAAAACTTTTACTGCTGTGAAAACAAATGTAATGGTTGAATTTATAGGATATTGGAGATCACCTGCATTTGTGATACTTTGAGAAACTAATAAAAAAGTTTGCTTATGGTAATAAAAAGTGTAGCATTAGTGGCACAATTATAGGTTAAATCACATATGAATCTAATGGCTTAAAAAAGCTTAGCATACAATTTCTAAACATTTGACCATTTGACCATTTGACCGTATCATCCAAGAGATAAGACATGCAAAGCCATACTTCTGAAGTGTTTGGTCTACAAATAAAATATAGATGGTAAACAACAAGACCCAACATAGTCTCCTGAGGCACAATACTACCAGCATAGTTTAGGTTTTTGAACATTGACAGCACACAGCTCTTAAACAGCACCAGAGTTAGCTGAAAAGCTAATTACATCTGTATTCCATGGATTTGATGCAAAGAACAAGACACAAGACATAGACATATAAAAAAAACATATCGAGACATATTGTAAGATAAACAGAAAATAAATACATAATACAAATGTTAAAGTGTACAAGAATAATGTCGTTAAATTTATAAATATATCAAAGATTGCAAAAGTTACATTTGACAAACACTTATCAAGATTAGCCATTAAAAGAGACAACAGAAGATTAATGATTACAGCACTGATTTGCTTTAAGCTATGTGTCAGTTTAGTTTTAATATGTTGTAAAATTAGATAATTGTTTAATACTAGGTGGTTGTGTAAGCTTGATGCTCTAACTGAAAACTGAAATTGACTTCGTAGTTGTAGAGTGAATATTTACAGTAGCAACATAAGACTAATATTTTTGGATTACACGTGAACAGAATTTTTAGAGTTGACAGCGTTACTTTATCATTTGCAAAGGCATGTGTAATTAAGGGACTGCACTGAGAATATAATATAGGAAAAATACTGAAAGCTTGACTCCAAAAAATCTAGCTTGAGACATGGTGTACAAAATGAGGCCTAAAAATTTTAAAAACCACAAATTACATTGGTAAAGGAAGTGAAATTACAACCTACATACTAATGGAGGGAGATATTTTCATGCAGTTTTCAACAAGAAGGACAGATTTCTCTGTCAATCAAATATAAAATAAAAAAGAAATTATCAGTAAAAAAGTGAAGGGAAATGGGGGTGACTGCAGAGCTCATAAGGTATGATGTGTCTGTTATCGACCACCCTCCTGGGACTCGCAGGAGTATTCAAGCCCACTCCACCAGGGGGCGATGTTCCTGCAAGGTGCTTTGGGTGCTGGGAACTTTCAATATTTACTGCTCATGCACTCGGAGGTGACTCAGAGGAGCAGGATCTTCAGATCCAAAGTCTACAGGTATGTGATTGGCTCTGCATTAGACTAGTAAGCACATGACTGTATCAGAAACTGCCTGTGTGCCCCCAGTAAAAACAGAACTACTGCTGCAGGCTCATCTTGACACAGACAGTTCTAATGCACTCAGAGCCTCCTACAAAATATCGTTACAGAAAATTTCCACAATTTAAATAAAAAGTCACCTTTTAATCAGGTATAACCATGGCATAGTACGGCTGTATTTCCTAATTGTCTTTTGAATTACACCTGAATTTTATGCTCAGTGGCTTCACATACAGTATACATTTAGAATTAAAACGCAAGATAACAAATGAGTAAGATTAATTCTGAAATAGGAGGAAAATATTATCTAAATTGCAGCAAGTCTGAAGATTTACAGTTAACTTGGTAGAAGCTGTACAAAAAATGTGACCAATTTCAACAGTAAATTAGGCACACTCTGTAATTTGCCATGCGTATTTTAAATTACCATTTAAGTTATTAAGTCATTCATTGTTATGATTAAATGCCATTAGACAAAACAAAACTATAAGGCATTAACCTGCCTCTTGAATTTAACAGTTCAGGGGGACTAAAATGCCACATGACATTCTGTAAATGAATAACCTGTGAACAATTACAAAAAGGTTTATATATGACATAAACTCCTAATGGATTTGGGGAATTAATCACCATCAAAAACAAACAAGCATTCAGTCAGGAGATGGCAGACAAATCAATTTGTAAGAAACTGACACTCTTTAATTATCAACAACCACAGTCTGTGCCCTCTCCTGCATTACTCAATAGGAAAGCTCTTGTTTCTGCACACTTGATACCCAATCAATTGCAAGCACTTCTACTGCAGGCAAGGCTATTACTCTCAATACACCTGAATTTGGTATTTAATTTTCAAAGTGTGCTGAAAACAAAAAAAAATGATAGCTCTTAAAACATAAAACATTTATAAAGTAAAATAATCTGCTATAAAATGACATACTGGAGATGTATTGCATAGAGTCAGGTATTTATATTTTATAAATATCATATTAGTGAATACTTTAGTGTTAGGCACTGTTTGTTGTTCACTTATAATGTGTTATTAGCACCCCCTACGATATAGTGTCACCAAACATTTCTTAGATTTCTAGAAGTACAAAACAGATAAAACAGACATCTGGACAGCAATTGGAGATGGATTCTGACTAATTGTGTTATGACAGGGGTGTCTTTCACAGAATTCATTCACTTGTTTATGTTAGCATCTGTTGCAGCAAAAATATCTGAATAGCAATTGTATGTCACTAATACACTTTTCTTCTGGATAGTAAATATATATTGTGGGTAAACAGATGGCATTTAAAAATATTCACTGATCTGTGGATATAAATTTTATAATTAAACCAACAGCAAACTTGCAGAGCAGAAATATTCTGAAAATGTAATGTAATGTGAAGGGAAGCCCCCATTCTAAATAAAAAACAATATCCTCGACTTGAAAAGTAAAGATTTTAGCTATGAGTTACAACTGAAACTATAACCTTGCTGAGTATTCAAAACCACGCAAATGCTATTTCAAGAGATGGCTGTTAGCTTACATGTCATATCTAGTGGAGGTGCAACCATCTCTGTTGGTTTTGAACCATATTTTTCACATTCATTGTAAAATGCATTGTTTCACTACCTGGGATCAAAACAGAACTTCCCAGGATATTTGCCACTCTGCATGTTGTCATGAATTCTAAAAATTCAATAATTGAAATAATGCTAAGAAACAGGTGTTTTCCACTTGAAGAAAAAAGTTTTATAAGTTACAAAAAACCTAACATACACTGTAAACACACTAATGTGCACCATTAAATCTTGTGAAGCCTTCACTGCATGCTTCACGGGTGGGGAAGGCATTTTACTTTCCATGGAGGCTCCCACCTGAAAATCCCTGGGTGTGAGACCAGTCTGCAACATGGCAAAGTGCACTCACACACAGTGAAGGCTCCAGTGCGCTACAGTACACTGAGGAACACAGCTCTGAAGTGTTACTCCACATACATCCAGGTCAAGTTGCTCGTCATCTGGTTTTCATCCTTTTGGCCCAGTGAGAATCTCTGAGTTTGGGTCTTTGCGGGGACTATTTGACATTATTTTATTACAAGGGCACTGCAGCCTGGGAAAGAGGTGGCAGACACTTGTGGATGTGCAAGGAACTGTGCTGAACAACAGAACAGTCTTCCCCATCTGTGAGGCTGACTTTATAGATAATTCAGCAATTCACTTGATTTACATGCATTCTCTTCTACAGTATATACAGCATACAGTAAGTGTGTGTTAACAGAATTTGTTGAATGTTGTTTAAGAAATGATACAATTTTATAAACACCACTTACAGACTGCACTGTACTTCTGCTGAATGGATATTCATGAGTGACAGAATGCATATTACAAATTAAAGAATTTCAGCATACAGTACATATGATACCAAGAAGTGCCTAAAAAGATTAACCTATTTCTTTCTATTGTCCATTCAATCCCTTTAGTGTAGACTGGGCAGTTTGGAGTAGGGAAAATAATAACACAGGTATAATTTTAAAAAATTGTAAATAGTTAAACTAATGTGTAAATTAGAATATGCATGTATGCATGTATGCATATTGAAAAAATAATTATTAATTATTGTTATAGGAAATGTACATTATAGGAAAAATGTGAAACTGAAACTAAAATACATTTAATCAGATTACCCATATACTGTACTTTAATGTCTCAAGGATAAAATTCACAGACCTGACATTCCACAGATATTTACTCTAGAATGTCAGTATTAAAAGCAATGACTGACGTTAAAATGCCAAGGTCACTTCAGTAGCCATAACTACATATGTAAGAGGAAAGACAATGGGAAAGATGTGTTAAGCTAATTCACTAGGTGCTGGGAGTAATATTTTATTTTTAGGTATATTCATTTCACCTTGCGCCAATAAGAGTAATTTGTTAAAGGGCAGAAAGATTGCTGCATTAACACCTTGAACTAAATGTGGTGTCTATAATGTGTTTACCAGCTCATAGAAATGCATGCTGTACTTCTCAATAGGGCACTCTGCCCATATGGCTTCACATTTGTCTGTTGGCACCTGATAAAATGACAAACACAGGGCAATCACCAGGTAACGTGCAGTCCAGTAATTAAAAGTTATGAAACCACTCCCAGCCTTTTCCCTGCATTTCTGAATAAATTATAAAAGAGCAGCTTGCTGTCCCACTGGTACCAGGGAACAGATTGTTGGTGGAGGACTGTGTTTAGTGAAGTTCAGGTTCTCTGCACTTGTATCGGCACAACAAGTCCGCTTACCACAACTGGCCTCATCAGAGCCGTCAGCACAATCAGGATCCTCGTCGCAGACCCACAGCCTGGAGATGCAGTGCTTTGTGGTTTTGCACTGAAACTGCTCAGGCGAACAAGTGTTTTCCGCTGATGGGCAGTATTCAGATTCAGACCAGCAGCAAATAAGGGAACAGAATGCAAAGGAAACCAATATGATGTGATATTAAATGACAGAAAATGTATTTCAGAATTGAACTTTTCATGTGAGGCTTTTTTAATCAAAAACACATAAAATAAAGAAAAATGATAATATATCAATCTTCCAGGTCTTGCATCTCACATACAATGCTAAATCATTAATAAGAAATGAAAATATTAAAACTTTATTTATGAGCAGTCATTTTAGCAATATGTATTTTATTATTTTCATGTACTCTTATAGTACAAATCAATACATGAGCGATTGTATTTTCATTTCTGAAATGCATTACTTTTCTTTGCAATTGCTCAGAAGACTTATTGGCCAAGTAGGAAAATTTCCATACTTTCTGTAGAAAATTAAAAAAAATAAATGTACTGTTATGTTGTAAGCTTTAATGAAAATCTATAATTAAGATCCTTAGTAGAATCTCCCATCTTTGGTGCAGTACAACTATTACATAAACTACTGGTGTACATAAACTACTGCTGCATTTGGTCCTGTGTCATAGTCTAATCTGAACCCCTGGCTAATTCTCACTCCTGTGCATTTTAACCTGGCACACATTCATCCCCTAGTGACAGTTAGCCTAGGCAAAGCATCACCCCTTTAGGACAACTTGAATCCCAGGTGAGATCTCACCCCACGCTGAACAGCACACTCTGTGCAAACAGCCAAAGGTTGCGTCTCACACTGGAGCGTGTGCTTCACATGTTTATGGAAATGAACCTACTGGGGTAAATTTGCCAAGGCTTAAAATCTCAGGTGCTGAGCATCAGCAGAGGGGTGAGAAGGAGCCAGGCATGAAGATTAGACAGAAATTTGTTTTAATACTTAATTTTTTAATCTTTGCACTTCCAAAATATACTTTTAACAGTTATTAACACGAGTCTGCCCCTTGAGCATCCGTCTAAATAACACTTTATGTCACATATCACCTCAACATGTCAGAAATACAGAGGGACTGAGAACTTTATTTAGCTGAACAATAGGGAGAGAAAAATTCTTCAGTATTAAACTCATCAGTATTACAGCAGACAGATTAAAGAAAAACAAACCTTATATAAACTTATACAAAAAATGGAGAGAGGAGATTGTTGCAGTGTAAGAACACATACAGTCTCCAGTTACACACATTGAGCCCTGGCACCCTGTGTCTCTAAAATAGTCATCTTTCATTTATTCTTTAATCCACATCATTTATTGACACCTCTTTATTGTCAACAATATCTTTTGTTTACCCAGCTAACTATAGACTTGTAAACTAACAAGTTCAAGATACAATGCCCTGTTACTTTTGCAAATTTGTAATTGCAGAGCTGAAGCAGGTGCATAACATTCAAACCACCTACTACCATGCCTATATTCTTTATAGTTATGATGTATGTAAGGCAAAATATTCAGTGGCAAAGTTTAAAATCCAATATATTTCACCCTTTTACTTTAAAAGAATGAGCTCCAATTTACTGACACGTGAAACAGACACGTGAAACAGGTTTAGCATTCTCAGTTTAGGCCCTTACAGCTTTCAGTCACATAGTATGTGTGTGTTGTCCATTTTTTTCCTATTAAACAAACTGGCAAGGTTTATAAAAAGAAGGAAGCCTGTCTATCAGGCACTCAGCTAATCTCCTTTAGATTAATGAGAAACAGAAAAAACTGAAAGGGAAAAGATCTCTTACGACAATCTGTTTCATCCTCCCCATCTCCACAGTCATCCTGTCCATTGCATCGTAGATTTAAGGGGATGCACTTCTGTTTCTGCGTACATTTAAACTGACCCGAGAGACACATGTAGGTATCTGAAAATAAAAGATAGTATATTGATGTTAAAATAAAAAATGAAGCACTCCTTGTTTAGTTTACTTCAAATAAATTAAGATAACTTGATGAATCAGGAACAGTAAAGATGATATAAAAATGGTACTTTATGCCAGTCATTATTTCAGTCTTTGTTTTAGATTTGCACATATTTTAAATAAGTAAGTTAAAAAAGAGGCTTGATTTTATAGGCAATGCTTTAACACTATTTTCCCAGTGTACAAGAAATAGCTTACATACAGTACATGTAGCAGCAGCCATATCACCCTGCAACTCACAACTGGCAACCCACCGAAGCTCAGCAGGTGTGAGTCAGGTCAGTACCTTAATGGGAGACCTCCTGGGAAAAACTAAGGTTGCTGCTGGAAGAGGTGTTAGTGGGGCCAGCAGGGGGTGCTCACCCTGCGGTCCATGTATATCTTAATGCCCCAGTATAGTGACGGGGACACTATACTGTAAATAGGTGCCGTCCTTCGGATGAGATGTAAAACCGAGGTCCTGACTCTCTGTGGTCATTAAAAATCCCAGGGTGTTTCTCGAAAAGAGTAGGGGTATAACCCCGGCTTCCTGGCCAAATTTCCCATTGGCCCTTACCAATCATGATTGCCTCCTAATAATCCCCATCTATGAATTGGCTTCATTACTCTGCTCTCCTCCCCACTAGTAGCTGATGTGTGGTGAGCGTTCTGGCACACTATGGCTGCCGTCGCATCATCCAGGTGGTTGCTGCACATTGGTGGTGGTGGAAGTCCCCATTACCTCTAAAGCGCTTTGAGTGGAGTATCCAGAAAAGCGCTATATAAGTGTAAGGAATTATTATTATTAGTATTATTATTACATTCATTTAACAAATGCACAACATCCAGTACAAGTGGCAGTTCTGGATAGCTGTGTTGGGGGTGAAACAGACTGTATCAAAAGGACATACAAATGTTATGTATTACAACTATTTGCTCATCATCTAAGTTTTTAGAGGCGATATAGACACCGCTTCTCACGGAAATAGGGATGTCCATCCCTCCATTATCAACAAGTAATTTATTCCTGGTAAGGGTTGTACAGTAGCAACACAAAGGTCATCATGGACCAGTAGTGCATCAAAGATAATCCTCATGACATTGAGATTACAGAAATCTACAGCTTTTTATGGACTGCTGTATGCCTGTTGTTGTTTTTATGATGCAGTGGCCCACACTAATTTATGTTACTGACTCTTTTATCCAAAGATTTGCAAAAATTTGCACCCATCTGTACTGCTAGGTATTATGCTGGAGCAAATCAGGTGAAGCACCTTGCAAAAGAGTACAACAGCAGTGTCCCATCCAGGCTTTGAACCCACATCCTATGAGTTGTCATATCCACTACCACTGCCCTATATGCTCTCTAGCTATTCATTTAGCAATATCTATCTCTGCATTCTTTACCAGGGAGAAAGTTACGCAGTAACATGTACATTTAAAGCAGCAATCTGAAGAAGAAAGTTGAGGTTATTATAAAATCAGGAAAATCATGTTGAACATAACTGAAAACAAGCTGCAATCAGTCAGGTAGATGATCTGTACAGAAAGAGATGACATTTAAAAAAATGCGAGCATTGCTTCTTACCACAATTGGCTTCATCAGAATTATCCCCACAGTCATTCTCTCCGTCACATATAAAAGGAGGAAGGGCACAGAGCCCAGTTCCACACTGGAAGCGCCCAGGCTGACATATAAATTCAGCTGTAAAAATGAAACTGACATTAACCCCAGTGGACTTTATAACCATCTCCATCTGATGTGTGAGTCACTTTCAGTGGAAAACAATGTAAAAGTAGAGAACTAGTTCCCTGTAGCATGTGTGTGATGTGGGCTTGGTTTACATATGTTTTACGTAGTCGTGTTATTTATAGTTAGATGAAAGATCACACGCAAAACTGTACACAACATCTTATGAATCACTAGGTGGCGATGTTGTGCATTCCAAAAATGTGATCTCTGATCTTCCATCTATCTTTGCTATAAAATAAATAGCCATTTTAACTAGTGGGTAAGCATGTACTGTACACATGCATGTACAGTATTTTAATAACTAAATAGAATAGATGAATAAACAAAGTATTGGTAGTTCGTTTTGACAAGCGTCCAGGATTCTTATTCTTAGAACAATTAAGCACCATCAAACAGGAAGTAATGTTCTTGCAATATACTTGAGTGCTTGTTTAGGCCCTAAAGAATTTGCTTTGTCAAAGACATCATATCTGTATTTTATTTTCCTTCCACAACAAATTAGGATTGAGTCATTTGACATAGGCCTTTCCAAACTTAGTAATGCTTAATAATAAGATTCCTTCTGAAAGAATAGAAATTAGAAATGAGAGGTAATCCAAACATACACTAAAATTGACATTATTCATAATCATAGTTCCTTGCGTTTGTATACGTGTGAGCAGGTGACACATGGCAGCCGTTCTTTGCCAGCAGCCAGGCTTTCCCAGTTTAAGAGACTCTGAAAAGGGCCGACATAGCGAGCACAATATTTTCAGGTGCCAGCTCAGGTATGCCTGACAGGACTTGTGGACCAGCTGTGGAGGGTTACTCATTTTGATATTTTAAAGTTTCCAAGAGCATATGAAAGCGAAAGAGCATGTGGAGCCTATAGCTGTGTTTTAGTATTCATATTTATGGTACTGTCTTTTAAAAGCACAGTTGCCATGTTTATGTCATACTAAATAGTTAGTACTGCATTAAACAATTATGTAACTATGCTTTCTGATATATACAATATACTTGATTTGTTCTAAAATAATAATAAAATGCTTCAAAACTGTATTTCCTTATTTTGTTCTGATGAGTCACTTTTTGGCACACTTCAGAGATCTGGCCATTTGATTAAAAATCTTTCCCACTAAACTAATACAGTACAGTGACCTAAAATTATCTTTTTTAATCAAACTTTAAAAAATAAGTAATTACAGTATGACTCTTCTTTTACCTTTGAGCAAGGAGATTCTGCCAATTAGACTGAGAAAAAAAGTCTTCTGTGATATATGATATATCTACAGTATCAATCATATATGATAGATGTGTAGATATGACTATCTAAATTACTTCATACAACATTCATATACTTTCTTTGGAGATTCCATCTATTTTCATCTATCAGTTCATCTACCACGCCCCACGAATGGATATAGTATATAAAGTTACAAAGGGTTACTCACGGCAGTCCTCTGGCTCATCTGACCCATCGCCACAGTCATCCACTGTATCGCACTTCCACCAGAAGGGAATGCATTCATCAGTCCCACAACGAAACTACACACCAACAAAGCACAGTAAAACACGATTGTAATCATATCAAAGCATATATTTCACAAAACCCATTGCTGTGCAGAGACCTTTTTTCAACAAAAGAAATAAAAGCAGGGGAACCACAGGCTTATTTACAAGTAAATCTTCAATCAAACATCTGCTTGATCAAACAAGGCCACAAAAACTGCTTTTATTTGATAACAAATAACTTCACTTTGCATCTTCATCCTCCTAAAACCAGGTAATGAGAATGCACTGGTCTGGATATCATAGAAGACTATAAGCAATTGAAAATGATGGAAATGTTCTGACACAAACCTGACTGGCTGTACAGTTGGATAAGCAGGTCCTGTTATCAGCAGCAAGATAGAAATTTGTGGGACAGGCACATTTATAACCCCCGCTGGGAGACAGCAAACACAAGTGACTGCATCCTCCATTTGTTACTTGACACGGGTGTTTAGGCACTGTACATTTGGATGGAAAAAAAATAATTTTAGCCTAGTGCTTTAATGTTACCTTAAATACAGTATAAGTTTTAAAATGATATTTATTGGTATACAGTAATCTTCCCATAGCTATTTTTAGACGAGACTGAATGCTACCTGTTGTTCAGCTCTGAAATTTGAACTAATAGAATAGAAAGGCGATTACCATCAGGCTGCCTGAAGGGATGGTACACCTGTATGTCTGTTATAGCTTGCCAAGAGCTCAGCAGCGATATGCTCTCCGCTCCCGAGGTCTTGTGCGCTCGGTGGAGAGATTTGGATTTCCCATCTGTCCAATAGACGTAGTCTTCAAACAGTGTTAGCCCCATCACCCCTTGAATGTCTTGATTAGGAACTGTAATAGGAGGCAGCAAGATTAATCATCAGCTCTGGAAAAAAGCCAGATGGAATATTCAATACTGCACGGGCCAACAGATACAGCACACGATGTCTTCTGAATAATTGCTGTGACGACCCGTCAGGCCCCGGAGGTTCTTTATTACTGGTTAGGGGAATTTAAGACTGAAAGCTAGAGTCCTACTTGTGGGGTGAAGCCAAGCTCAGAACCAGAAAGCACAGAATTATTGCTAATGAGAAGCTGTTCTTGGAACCAGATAAACAAAATGCTTACAATGTAAAAGTGAAACAATGCTTTGAATTTCAATGTCTTTTAATTTCATTCTGAGGCAATTGGTAGATTTGCTTATTATACATAAGGGTCCTATTTATTACAAAAGCAGGATGGGATATACAAATGCTAATGACTGTTATTAAAAAAAATCATAGTGAGAGAAACATTTAATTTATTCTCTACACAAATGAGCTGCATGGCAGGAAAAGACAGAAAGAGTCAATTAGCATCATTGCCAGTCTCACTGTTTGTAGAAAACTCAGTGTGACTCAAAGCAGAAGTAATTTAATAGAACTTTCTGAAGTTAATGTTTTTGCATGGCTTGCTTTTAGCAAGATTAACAGCAAAAATCAAGGTCTGCATTATGTTATTTTATAGCTGGTAGTCAAATGTTTTAAATCAATAATTGTAAAAAATAGATAACATATTCATTCTGTGTCACCTTAAGATGGATGAAAAATATTATTTCATAAACAGGGAAAGAAAATCTGAGGAAGTGTTGTTGTCCTGGTGTATAAGACCTAGGTACTTCACATTACTAAAAAAAAGACAGATCATTAAAAATATCACTGAAGCATTTTTACATGAAAAATGTATATATGCTATTTTATTGCAGTATCATGACATAATATGAATCTGGACTGTTTCTTCAGTTTTTAGTATTAGTCATTTTTTAAGTTACAGCTAATTATTTTTTCTCTTTCTTCCACTCAGTCAATGTTTATTTCAGCTATAGTTACTATTACCATGAGCTAAATATATGAATTATTATTACATTTAAGCAAGTGACGATGACCTCGACAAGTTCAAGGTAATAATATCATACTGTATAATAAGCGCTGTGCTGTCCAGTGCCAAGGAGCGCTTAATGAGAATGTACTGTCTGAATATCACCAGTCTGAACAGGTCAGTTATCACAACTGATGCTACTGTAAATTAAAACTTTTTGAAGATACTTGGTTATATGTTATATGCTACAGTATATATTAGCTGTCCCAAAATGAGAAAGAACATACAGAACAGGACTCAGTCAGCAAGCACAAATAACTGGTCACTATTCAAGTCACTTCTTGAGTTAATCCTTAAACAAACCCTTAGTTACCATCTCATAAGAAGTTTGCTGTATTCTGTCTATGATGCCACTTAATTTAGGTTAATTTAGTAGCTGCGAATGCAATGTCTTAATTATGAAAAAGCAACACATTAATTACAGAATGAAACGTATAAAATACTTATACAATCAAAATCTATCTCAATAGAAGGTTATTGATCATTATAAGGGTTTAATTCCTCCCAATTACATTCTAATAATACTACTGTATATCAATATATTCCATATTATTAAGACTTTATTTAAGTCCTAAGCCCTAAGAGTTACCATTATAGCTGACTTGAAAACAAAGCTGCTGATTTAAATGACATAACGTTAAAGCAATGCACTGTGACATCAGGAAGAAAATATATTTGTGAATTAAAGTATAATACCGTGCTGAAAGATTTCTAAGACATTATAACTTCATTTTAGTACTGTTCATACAATTTATCTCACTTGTAACATGACCTGTCATAAAAGTTGGACAGAGAGAACTGATTTGTTCCCTGAAAAAAACTGTGCTTGACAGATAATCTTTGATTTTATTTTGACACTGAACAAGATTTTGCTGACATGAATGTTCTTGATTGTGTTACACAGAAACAGATATTGTGGAATCTTAGCTCTGCACCCAGACTGAAGTGTAGCTCAGAGGTATTGGCTATACATGGAGCTCACCACCTCCGTTGCATATGATCAAGCAGTTACTGTGGAGCCAAACTTTACAAAAGCTGAAAATTAAAAGATTAGATTGTCAGTTCCTCAAATTTCAAGAAAGAAAATCACATTACTGGTGAAAAAAGGGAAAGACAGACACTCCCAAGAAAGATAAAATCCCTAAAGGAAAGCAAGTCTAATGAATACCAATTCTAGCTGAATTTATAAAGATAAATTAATCTTTCTTTACAGCTCAGTCTAACCGTACTAAAACAGACTGAGCTGTAAGGGACAATATCATCCATCATTTGAGGCTATACTGCAGCACATTTTGAAACAGATACAGTAGGCCCAATTAAGGCCCATGGTAATTTTTACAGGAAAAAAAGAGGAAACATACAGCCTTGGAAAGTTTTATGAAATGCATGGTAGAAAAAATACCCAGACACTTACAGTCATGTGAAAAAGAAAGTACACCCTCTTTCAATTCTATGGTTTTATATATCAGGACATAATAAAAAATCATCTGGTCCTTGCCAGGTCCTCCATTAGGTAAATCTTACCTCAGGTGACAAACAACACATAACAGATTCCACTATGTCAGTATTGATTTAACAAAAAATAAGCCAACATGCAGAAGCCATGTGTGAAAAACTAAGTACACCTCGTGATTCAGTAGCTTGTAGAACTTGAAAAACTTGAAATAATCGTTTTCTGTATGGGTTTATCAGACTCTCACATCATTTTGGAGGAATTTTGTGTATCTCTTCTTTACAACATTGCTTCAGCTCATTGATGTTTGAGGGCATTCATCTATGCACAGCTCTCCTAAGGTCCTGCCACAGCATCTCAATGGGGTTGAGGTCTGGACTTTGACTTGGCCATTCCAACACCTTGATTCTTTTCTTTTTCAGCCATTCAGTTGTAGATTTGCTGGTGTGCTTGGGATCATTGTCCTGCTGAATGACCCAATTTTGGCCAGGCTTTGGCTTTCGGACAGATGGCCTCACATTTGTCTCTAGAATACTTTGGTATAAAGAGGAGTTCATGGTTGACTCGATGACTGCAAGGTGTCCAGGTCCTGTGGCTGCAAAACAAGTCCAAATCATCACCCCTCCACCACCATGCTTGACGGTTGGTAAGAGGTGTTTGTGGTGATACGCTGTGCTTGGTTTTAGCCAAACATGGCGTTGTGCATAATGACCAAACATCTCAACATCTTGGTCTCATTTGTCCAAAGGACATTGTTCCAGAAATCTTTGGTTTGTTCAGATGCAACTTTGCAAACCTAAGCTGGGCTGCCATGTTCTTTTTGGAGAGAAGGGGCTTTCTGCTGGCTACCCTTCCTTCAAAGCCATACTTGCTCAGTCTTTTTCTGATCATACTGTCATGAACTTTAACATTTAACATGTTAACCAAGACCTGTAGATCCCTAGATGTAGCTCTTGGGTTCTTTGCAATTTCTCTAAGCATTATACAGTCTGACCTTGGGGTGAATTTGCTCGGACACCCACTCCTGGGAAGATTGGCAACTGTCTTGAATGTTCTCCATTTGTAAATAATCCTTCTCACTGTAGAATGATGGATTCCAAATTGTTTGGAAATGGCCTTATAAACCTTCCCAGATTGATGGGCAGCAACAATTGCATCTCTGAGTTCATTGCTGATGTCTTTTCTTCTTGGCATGGTGTTAACACACACCTGAAAGCTCCAGACCACCAAACTGCCAAAAGTTCTGCTTTTATAAAGTCGGTCACACTTCCTGATGATCAAGTGCATTGATTAGCAGCACCTGGCTGCTAATTACCTTATTCCTATGGAAGCAGTAAGGGTGTACTTAATTTTGGCTTACTCTTTGTTGAATAAATAATGACATAGTGAAATCTGCTATGTGTTGTCTGTTATCTGAATCTAGATTTGTCTAATTATAGAAGTTGGTGAGGACCATTGACGATTGTTATTTAAGCCCTGATATGTAAAACCATTGAATTGAAAGAGGGTGTACTTTCTTTTTCACATGACTGTACATGTTACGCTCTTCCCAAAAACACTTTTGGTAAGGAACCCTAAAATCAACATTTAAGTCTTTAGAAGATGTTCACCAGGATAATAGCACATGACAAACTCTCCTACATACAAACACAATGATTACCCCACAATAAGCTACTGTAATTGCATTATTACTAATTAATGAAACTATATTTATTTGATGAATTTGCTATAAAAAACAAGTAAGCACTTATAGAGTATTGTTTTTAAACAGTTTGATCAAAATTTGAGATTAAAAATGTTTTCCACCTTGATACTAAAAAAACAGAAGAACACAAACCAGATACTAACAGCACAGATGCAAAACATACAAGTGATGTCTCTCAAGACATTATTGTGAACAATCCCTTTAGAGGTACATCTATAATCATACTTGTCTTGAACACATTTGTATTGTAGACCAGTTGAAAAGGATGTCTATTTGATTATAAATAGAAAAAGAGATCATGAACCATGAAACAATTTGCCAATGAAAGACAGAGATGCCGTTTCTAGATCTAAGATATTATACGACATGCATATAAAACTGATAAAGACAGTATCATTGGTATTCAGATTTAAGAACTCTCTAGGCAAGGTCTGGAATTATTTTTGGGGTACACTGATGCTTAGGGGTCTCAATGAGGAATCAAACCCTAATATTATGATTTAAAGTTGTATATTCAGTTGTACTTGGCTGGTTCTTAATTGAACCAACTGGATGTAAATATGATGACACTGTCACAATGTTATTGAAATCTACATAATGTTTCCATATGATCATACCTGTTTAACTGTAAAACTGATAGTGATCACTTATACTTTTAATAGAGAATTCACTGACTTAATATTGTTAATTCCTAGGTTTATTTGGTAATTAAGAGCCTATCATGAGGTTGTGTGAATTCAATTCAATTCAATTCAACTTTATTGTCATTAAACTTACACAGGTGCATAGTATAATGAAAAGTGTTTCTCATTAGTCACTCAGGTGCAGTATATAAATAGGACAGAAGATAAGACAATAGACAGTAACACAATAGCAATAACAGTAACATGTAATAACATAACATAAATAACATGTAATCAAGTAATCAAAACTGTGCAAAATTCTGCAAACAGATAAAATATAACAGGACAAAAACAGTGCAAGGTAATTCTTGGAACAGTGCAAAAATAGTGTGGTTAAAAATAGTATGGTTAATTAATAAATATTAAATATTATTACGACCGGTACAGTTTTACTGGGCTATCGAGGGGACAGTACAATTTCGGCTTACATGTGTGTGTAGTGGTGTAGGAGTACAGTCATTGTGGGTACAGGAAGACGTTAAGAGAGATCATAATATGGTGGGAGGGAGTGGGGGCGTCACCAACTTGACAGCTCTGGGGAAGAAGCTATTTTGGAGTCTAGTTGTGTGCGACTGGAGTGACCGGAACCTTCTGCCAGATGGTAGGGGACCAAACAAGTTATGACGGGTGAGTGGGGTCAGACATAATTTTGGTGGCTTTTTTCAGACTCCTGGTGTTGTATATTTCCTGGATGGATGGTAAGGCACTGCTGATGATGTGTTGGGCAGTTTTGACCACCCGCTGTAGTGCCTTACGGTCAGATGCGGTGCAGTTGCCGTACCAGACTGTGATGCAGCTGGTCAGTATGCTCTCCACCGTACATCTGTAGAAGTTGATTCCGAGAAGCGTAAACAGAGCGACTTCCCTCCACTTCCTGAGAGCGCACAGTCTACACCTGTCCCAGAATCAACTATAGACCTGATTTCTGCACAACAGTAATCCTTGAATTGTTTTTATTTTATGTACTGTATATATTATACAAGAGATTTTCTTGTATCTAGCTAAAGATCTTGTGGAGATCAAAGTGTTGATTCTTGATCAAATATCTTAAAACTATTTTTTGCAATGTAAGAGGTAAGTGAGGGGCTTTTATGTGTTTTTCATTATTTTTGTTACAAAAAACTTTTTTTTAGGTATTGTTAATAGCTATTGTTTACTTAATTATAAAATCATACATACGGTAGGACACTGTACACATAGAATATGTTTTAACTGCATTTCAACTTTAGAAATGTCAAGATTGCTGTGAAATGTTCTCTTACCCTTGTACCGTTTTGATCCATCCAAGTTAGCAAACAAGACATGATTGTCATCTGCCCAGTACAGCCTCTGGTTGACATAGTCAATCATTAAAGCTGCTGGCCTTGAGACTTCTGTGTCAATTATCACATTCTGATTGGTACCATCCATACCTATGCGCCCGATGTGAGGGTATTCACAACAGTCAATCCAGAACACATACCTTTGACAACCAAAACAGAGATATTCATCAGTTCACACAGTTTTCTAATAATGAAAATAAAAATTTAGGATGTCTTTCCATATTCAAAATATTCACAGTCACGGTCATTGGCAGCAAAGAGACTCTTTTCTAAAGTGCTTTGAAAATATTTTCTTGCTTCATTGCACATAGGCAATAGGGACAGATTTCCAACTTTTTTTTGCTTAAGCGAAGGTAGGAAGAAATATCTTTCCTAATATAATTCACACGAGTATTAATGAGTTTACTACTGTAAAACAGATTTCCTAGGGGCTCAGAGACCAGATGAAAACAAGCAGTCTGTACAGCTTTAGGAATTCACATACTGCACACTCTTCCTCTGTTAACTGAGGATTATAATGTGACAGGAGGAATGCCTACCAGCCTACTGAGATCTTATTAACTATATGTTTCTTTACTTGCACAAAAATATATTCATTTTTTTAACTGGAGTTTAAAAACACTAAAGTATTTAATCTGAGATCCAGGTTAATTCCATTGGAAAAATGATACTAATGAACAGCTAAACACTAATCATAGCTTAAAAGGGATGTCAAAGTGCACATCATTTATTTTATTAATGCAATTTCATCATTTCACATCCTGTGTGACCCTTTATATTCTTCTGAAAAAAAGTAATGCTCACCAGAATTTGTGGAAAATCATTTGGGGATAGTGGTCAGCATTTCTATCCCATCTTTCACACGACAATGAAATCAAACAAAAAGTCTGCTAAAATAATCATAGGACATCACATGACAATAAGTGGAAAGTATGTTACGTACCCTGACTGAGTATCCAAAGCCAAATCTTTTGGGTTCTTTAGACCAGAGCTCACAAGGATTGTAGGATACAATCCATTGACTTTAGAGACCTCCAATGTCTTTTTCTCTGTGTCGCTCCAGTATAGGTTTTTCCCAATCCAGTCAACTGCCAAAGCACTTGGGACTGCTGAGCGATGAACTACCTGAGAAGATAATAAGAAACATGACTATGCACAAAGAAGACAAAGACAGCAGAGCTACTTTCAGCTTCTAGGAAAATGAATTGTAAACTGTGGTCTGAAGCTGAGTCCTTTGCCATCATTAAATATTCATATCAATTCATTTACAACACTTTAATTAACATACATTTCATCTGAGTTGAATTGCTTCTTCTGTGTCACTGTATAATACATTAAAAACAGTATTTTTCAACATTTACTTTTCCTTAGCATTTTTGCATCAAGACCTGAATTCAAATAGTTTTAGCTGCATTTTAAAGATGTATAGTCAGTAAGAGAAAAAAAATATTTAAAATTGTCACAATCACTATTCAGATAGTAAGTTGAAAAGCAAATGAAAACCTTGCTTTCGCCATGCTGACTGTTGCAAATGTGAATCTCCTTACAGTAAAATTACATTAAGTAAAACCTCTAAAATAATTTCTCTGTAAACTATCCCTTTTTTCACCAAATGCATTATAAAGGTCGATTTCTGCCATGTCAAATATTTTCCAAATGTGTTCTTATTTCTGCATAAATGGAACTCAAGTCTAGAAATGGAACAGTAGGAAAACTGTTTATTCAGGTAGACCAGCTAAATCGTTTCAATATTACTAAAGGACTGCAGTTTCCAGTAGGGAGATTGAGCTTTTTTGAATTCTGCTGAGAGAAAGTAAACTTAAAAATGGTGTTTGGGCTCCCTTGTGGTTTCCTGCTGTACTCATTCACAGGGCCATTCCAAACAATTTCAGGAAGTTTTCCCTGAAGCAGTAATTATAAGCAGCACTGCTTTTAAAATAAAAAAAAAATGACAGCATGCGAATTCTCACTCCTGGAATAATAAACCTCAGCATGAGTAAGGAACTAATTGTTGAAGACATCACAAAATTCAGCTTTGAGCACCAGAGATGGTATTATCATTTTTGCTCTCCCTTTATGAATACTTAAAGGGACAACCCGCATCATTACAGAAAACAAAGATCAGTCAATATGTGTCTTAAATCATTAGTCATTCAATAGCATACAACTGGGTTAAAAGATTACAGAACTTAGGACAAAAAGTATTCAAGGCCTTAAAGAGGAGCAGCAGAACTGCATTTTGAGTTTTATTGTGAAAAGAAACTAGGAAGCCAGAAGAAAGATACTCATAAAAAGTTTGAATGAACATCTGAGTATCTGCGTTCTGAGCATATTTGCAACTTGTCAAAAACAAGTGGTTATGTTGGCAAAAACTGCATTATACTAGTCAAGCCTGGAGAAAACAAACACATGTCTTAGCTTCTCTATCTCAGACTGGAAGAGATGTGAAGATAATATATTAAAAGTCAAATACAGAAACAGATACAGGGGAATTACAAAAAGACTTAGATAAAATCAAGCTTTCAGCAGACAGAAAGTGATTTTTAACATTAACACAGTAAGTGCAAAGTGTTACACACTATCACAATATTATTGATTTAAATTAAAATGGGCATTTGTCTTTGTACAGATCCATAGGGTACTCCTCAATCAGTATTATCCCTTTATCTGCACTCTTTTATATTCCTTTACCAGTTTTCAATTCAAAGACAGGCATTACCTGGAAAGCCAACCACCTGCAATGTGAGTATTAATCTGTGATGAAGAACATTATCAAAAGCCTCCCGAAAATCAGTATTAAAACACCTACTCCGTGTAATCCTTAATATACTGTAGATCGACATAATTTTATACAGGTATTTTTAATGAACCAGTGCTTAAGAAACACAGAGCACAGCAAGGAGAGGCCAGAAACACAGGACTGTTTGTTTTCTGTTCTGGACAGGATGCCCAGCACACTGCAGTGCTTCAGGGGACAACAGAATTCAATGCAGCCTATCAGGATCTTTCTGGGAGCTGGGGAAGCTGGAAAGACAGCTCTATACTGACACAAACCCTGGACCCTGGAGCTGCAAGATGGCAGTGTTAACCACTACATCCTCTTTTACAGCCCACAGAGTCCTGTACACTGTGACCAGATTTGGTCATCAAACCACAAGAAGGATATTATAGATTTGCAATAGTTCAGAGAGGAACAACAAGAATTATTCTGAGACTCAGAAAATTGTTGCCTGTTCAGAGATTATAGAAGATGAATCTCTTCAGTCCAAAGGTGATTAAAGAGATTTGATCCAAGTATATACTGTAAGTCCCTAAGGAGTACAGTCAAGCCAGGAGACTACAGTATGTTAAATTCATTAAAGAAACAAGCATACATTTTTACAAAAAAGTAATCCATTTCAGATAAACACAATCCTATGTGAATTGCCCTCCTTTCCTTTGTAATATTTGTTAAGTTCTTATGTGTTTAGTAGTGCTGTAGATAAATCAGAGCAAACATAATAGGAAAAAATAGAAATATTATTGAACTGTGATTACACTCTTCCTATAGGCCTTAATGCATTATAATAGTCCCCATTGGTTCTTACAGAAAGATAAAAGACATTCCAACCACTGTCTACGCCTTATAGCTCCAGACTAATGGTTTGGTTTGTAATTCTAGACTATAATAACAATACTTTTGGTCTAATAACTTCTTATGTATTAGAACCATTTTTAAACAGTTTAGCTACAGGCAGGACAAAACCAATATCTCAGATGTAAATATGAGGCTCTACGAAACTTAATGAGCCATGGTTCCCCTTATATTAAAACTGCCCAGGCAAGGGCTTCTGACAAGTGCTGTGATGACTAACACATCTATTAGCTGTGGCACAATACACATTGCATCTCTCAGAAAACAACAGAACACTTTACTCTTAAGCTACAATTCTGCCAATGGTAAACACATAGACAAATGAAGTTATAGAGCTTTTGGTGCATCACAATGCATTTTAAAGGTCCCCATTAAGTTATTAAAGTTCTACCATATGCAGCTTTCTAATGATATTTTAAGTGCTTTTCCCATTTCTTAAGTAGTGCCTTCTAAGTGGTGCTTTGTGCCATCAGAAGATTGAACAAATGGTATAGTGTTTCTTCTACACGCTTTTGAACACTCCAGTTTTCTCTATAAAAATCCATTCTATACATATATTTAATTATGTTGCTTTATTACCTCTTTAAACCTTTTAAACTACATCATACAACCATTCCTGTAAAGAGGAAGTAAGACCTGTGATTTACTATGCCCTTGCACCTGTGACTAATGTTCGACCATACAGTATTACCTCCATTTTAACCAGCCTCAGGCAAGCGCAAGCTTCTGTCGTACCTTAAGATCACTTCCATTCAGGCGCATTCTGTTTATTCGTCTCCCGTTAGGTCTGCTTGAGTCAATCCAATATATAAACTCCTTTCTGTAGTCAAAGTCTATTGCAATGACATTGTTGAGCCCCTGCAGTGAGGAAGAAACAAATTATCAAACACAAAAACACTTATTGACCTCTTTGTTTACACTTATTGCTGCACAAGTGCATCATACATTGCCTGCTTTGTATTGCTTAGAACTCCCAATATAACACTTATTGTTATCTAATTCAGAAGAAATGCATTCACACGCATATCTAGAATTTTATATGTGTGCTAGCACAGTTATATATGTACAGGTGTCCTATTGCTTGTACTGTAACTCCAAAACCACCATTAATGAGCTATAATACAAAGACAGGTACAGCATAAAAAAGCAACACCAGACAGCCCTATTAGCCTACATGAAGAAAGAACATTACATTGTAAATGCTTCCTTAATACAAATTCTGGGAATGTATTTTCAATACACACTTAATTTCATTTATACAGTATGTGTGTCACAATTTGATAGTTATAAACCACTGGAGTTAATTTCTGATTGTCCTATATTTAAGAAGGGCCTGGAAGGACTCCTAGAGGGACAATCTGGAGTAACTAGTCAAGCCAAAACTTTTTGAGAAAAGGGAGGAAACTGGAGCGTTATGTGAAAACCCACATGGACATGGAGAGAAAACCCAGGACCCCAGAGCTGTGAGGCAGCAATGCTAACTGCCACGCCACCATGCCCCCCTTGACTTTTTACTATTTGCATACTGAAGTTGTCAGCAGTGATTGTACTTCCCTTTTGTTCTGTGTGGTTTGATGCCTATTTTTCATTTGCACGTACCTGTAACCTAGTTTTTCTAATTTGCTTGGGGTATCTCCATAATAAGAAATATTTGAATACTAGGATGAATGCAACCAAATTCAAATGTTGCACTACAGATACATACTGTATGGGAGCCAGTAGCATCATAATTTCACTGCACACATTCTGATGATGCAGTACTAACCTGACAGCAGTGACCTGCCTTTGTATCTTCATCTTTTAAACAATTGAGACAGATGTTAAAAACTCCTCTGGGCTTTCACTCTTGAATGAGCACAAAGTACCGCTGCACTCTGCATTTGTGCAGATCTGGGGACAGGTAGTGAGGCAAGACAGCTCTGTTTGTTTTAACTATAGAAAATTAGGCCTGCTGGACCATGCTGCATTGGCTCTCTAGCATGTCTCTGGCATGTTTCAGTTCAGTGCTTGTAACAAGGTAAGTGATTTTGTGTTCAATTTAATTAGCTAAATTAAATACTACTCTAAGTGAGAGGAGGGAATTTCCACTCAGAAATTGTGTCTGATTTAATCTTGATTTGCTAAGGTGCTTACGTCTTATGAAATAATAATACTAATTGCTTACACTTATATAGCGCTTTTCTGGATACTCCACTCAAAGCACTTTACAGGTAATGGGGACTCCTCTCTACCACCACCAATGTGCAGCATTCACCTGGATGATGCGACGGCAGCAATAGTGCGCCAGAACACTCACCACACATCAGCTATTAGTGGGGAGGAGAGCAGAGTGATAGTTCATAGAGGGGGATTATTAGGAGGCCATGATTGGCAAGGGCCAATGGGAAATTTGGCCAAGACACCGGGGTTACACCCCTACTCTTTTCAAGAAACGCCCTAGAATTTTTAATGACCACAGAGAGTCAGGACTTCGGTTTTATGTCTCATCCAAAGGACGGCGCCTGTTTACAGTATAGTGTCCCCGTAACTATACTGGGGCATTAGGACCCACATGGACCGCATGGACCACAGCAACCTTAGTTTTTCCCAGGAGGTCTCCATCCAGGTACTGACCAGGCTCACACCTGCTTAGCTTCAGTGGATTGCCAGTTGTGAGTTACAGAGTGATATGGCTGCTGGCTATAAATACACCAATATGGTTCACCGATTGACATCATCTACTGTAGGAGAGTGTGACACATGATGTGATCTTAGCTGCCTTCTTCTGAAACACTTTGGTACCAGAATGTGAACAATTCACCCAACCCAACACTAGGTTGGAATACAATTAAAAACCCAAACTAGTTCAAGAAATCTTCAGTATTAACTGTGTTAAAACTGTCATGGAAAAGAAGAGGCTGCCTTTCAAAGAAACTATTCTGTTTGTGCTTGATTCTCCTTCTCTTTATACTGCCCAGCAAAGAAGCATCATTTTGCCTTTTCTTCAAATCAAGTTTTAAATTTTGCATTTTGCAAAAGAAGGTGCTATATGTAAAATTATGTTTGTTCATGTTTATTCTTGTTAATGACAAGAAGAATAACGGTTGAGGTGTAATGGATTAATTGTGTCCTTTGATTTATGATTACATCAGACTATCATGATCTGTGCCTGTTAGAATACTTCATGACTTTAATAAGCTTCTTAGTACATTTAATTTAAGGAAAGAATCACACAGAGACAACATACAAATGTGTGTATATGAGGTTCAAGCGCTCCCCATAAGCCTCGTACTTCATTGTCAAGAACTGAATAAAAAATGTCAATGTGTCAGCTCACTGACAAGTTGTCATCAGGCTACAGAATGCAGTGTAAAACAAACAGTTGCACTTACATCAAGTGAGCTAATGTCATGAACCTCTATGTACAGTACTCCCAGAAATATACAGTACAGACCCTCACGCTGAAGGATTGCTTTAGCATTTTCATTTAAGAGATCTGTGCAAATTTTATTTTCTGGACTTTGGGAAAGTAAAAAATTCTTACATTTAGAAACACTTTTAGAAGACAGGTATCCAACTGGAATGTGCATTACTATAAGCCATGGCAATAGAAGGTCAAGTCTTGAGCATTCTTTTCACTGAGAGCATAAATATCAGTCTATATTACTATAAACAATAACTATACACCATCTTAATTAAACAGTGTTTTGCAGGACATTCATATTTTACCTGTTTCAGAAGTGTGTAATTAGATCCATCAACATCTATTTTCCTTATTTCATGATGGTCCGCAAGAATTAGAAAGGGTTTTTCACCTGGATATAAAGAAAGAAATATTGTTATGAAAAAAGAGTAACGTTTCAGTCTATATATAAATCCATGAATAAAGACATGCCCTGATGTGGGTGATAAATAGGATAGGAAAGCCTACACATTGTTTTGAAATTATTAATTTGCTAAATGGAGTTTATAACAGAATTTCGGGAGGAAGATTAGATCTTACTCACTTCCCCTTGTGTGTGTACAGTATATACAGTAAGTCTTCATAGGTCTTCCCTGCATGTGCAGTATCTCTCTCTCATCCCCCCTGCCTCCTTATCTACACCCTTGCAGCAAACTCCCTCACTCACTCCTCACAATAGTGGGGCTGGGGTGGGGGTTGGGAAGCTTATCCTCTTGATCTACTACTTACCTGATGAATTGGTTCTTGTATAGCTAGTGTTCGGAACCTGACTGGCCACAGGAACTTGCACAGACTGGCTAAAAACACCTGAAACTTAGTCTAGCTGTGCCATGCATCCCTTGGCTCACTGATTCAATCATTTGCTGCTTCTATAAAATTATGTGAAGAAACATTCAATACTGAGATGTGGTCACAAGCTTCACTTATAATGAAATCTGATCTAAATTTTGAATCAGGTTTTCATAAAAACAACCTTACAAGGCTGTGACACCAGCTAATCCCCCTAAAATCAAGGCAGTAAAAAAGAGAACAACAGCATTCCAGATCTGGTGGATACAGATCTCCTCTAGCTGTGTTGGAATTTGAGCACGGCTGCTCATGGGTTCAGACACATGAAATTCTGCTAAGACAAAGATGTGGTTCTCTGCAGTGGTAGAGTTCTAGGATTCAAAGGGGTTATGTCACTTCTGTAACAAGTCAAGTGCCACTGCACCATGTTGCAAAAACACTGAGAAAACACTGGAGATCAAATACACCGTACATGTTCCTACCTGAGAGAGACTTGCAGCTGTTTGGATTACTAGCTGGTGCTTCATATCCATCTGCACACAAACACTTGTAGGATCCATACATGTTAATGCACTGCTGACTGCAGGGGAATCCAGTCAAACATTCGTCAATATCAATGCATGTTTTTCCATCATCTTTCAGTCTGAATCCAGGCCAACACTTACACTAAACACACACATAAATAAATAGGATTACATTAGCTTTACCTTACAGGAAAATCTTTGTGTACAGTCTTCCAATAAGTCAGGATGCTGGTACCCAAAAGGTAAAATGAATCCACCTGAACTAAAACTTCTTCCAAACGTCTGATGTCCGGCTATAATTGCTTGCTGTAGCAGTAAATGGATCAAAAATGTAACTTGGACCAGGAATGCTCAACCCACCAACTAGAGAAATTAATATCTAGGTTTTCATAAACTCAGTTGAAATGGCCATACTGTATATCAAAAAATGCCTGTAAGTTAAGATTTGTTTAATGCTCAATTAACAGTTTCACTTCAAACACGCAAAACTTCCTTATATGGTCACAGGTTTGTCTGATGATGATATCATAGTAACTCACATTAACAGTTTGTTGTTGAAACAAATATATTATTTTGCATCTGTTTTTTTTCTATTTGACACATTTTTTTAAAAACTTGTGATGTAATGTCAAAAATATATTATTATGATGATGCAATATCTTCAGCTTGATCAGCTTTCAGCTTTCAGAGAACAACTGAGTTTGAATGGCATGCACAGGGCTAATTTCAAATTTTAATAAAACAACTGCTTATTTCACAAAAGTTTTGAATTCAATAAGTTTCTATTTTACCATCTACTCAGACAAAATCAGAACTACAATCAATCCACCATACTTTCCAAACCCTAGAACTTGGGGAATTTCCACTGAAAAGCTGCAGAAGGATTAGAATCTGTGACTGGGCCATATGCTGTGACATGACATGACAACTTTCTCACCTATTTTAGAAACTTAAACATCATGTTTTTTCAGGCAATTTCCACATACTTGGTTGGAGCAAGCAAGACAAGTCTTCAAAATGTTCAAAATGTACAAGACATTGCTCAAGATTTAGCTGAGTGGCGGCTGAATGAGCATAAGAGAAAAAATGTCATCACAGACCTTGTACCCCACTGCAAGATCCTGGCATTCTTGTGTACATCCACTGACTCTTCTGTTTAAACACTCATTCACGTTGCAGTTTCTTTCATCTGAACCGTCGCCACAATCATCCTTCTTGTCACACAGGCTTCCGATAGGAATGCATCGGCCATTTGCACACATGAAAAATGACCCATTGCACAGACTTTCTAAAAAATGAGAAACCAATACTTTAATATTGAGTATTATTTTAACTTGCAGACTACAAATTAAGAGTAACAGCATATTTTATATCATTGGAAAATTACAAAATCCAAAAACAGTGGCTCAGAAAACAATAATGAGCAAAAATAACATTTATATATAAAAAAAACATTGAGTCCAAAGTATATGCTTTCTTTACTTCATGGAAAATGAATTAATGTATAATATTAATTACTTACACTTACTGTATATAGCACTTTTCTGGACACTCAACTCAAAGTGCTTTACAGGATATCAATGTTGACAGATTATACATTAGCACATGTAGTTATTAAAAAACCTGATTTACATGCCAATGAGGACAGGAAATGACATACAGTGGCAGTCACATAAGAACCCCAATGAGCATGTCACAGGAAACCGGTTCATGGAAGTATGGGGCACTCAAGAAATGTGCTCAAGCCATTTTTCTTGCCTGAAAGGCACGCAGCAGGCCTAACAGGCCCTCAGGAGATTTATCTCTGTCCAGCCACTGCAGGAGCTGTGCACAGAACTTCAGCAGTAAAGACACATAAACATCATGGTGCTCACCAGAACTAACAGTCACGCAGGGAAAGCTATCAGCTCTGAAATTGCTGAGTAACTCCCTTTGGACAGAAACATGCACTCCATTTGCTGTACTTTATGTTTAACCTTGTGTGGGAGGAATATAGGTGGAAATGTACCAGAGAACAAGTGAACAGTAGGTCTTTGCTCAGGAAGCAATGTTTAGCCTTGAAAGCTTCAGTGCATTCCAAACAACAATGTACTCTGCAGTCAAATAGACTTTACTATAAATAAACATGTTCTGGATGCTTATGTGAGAAAATTATCTTCATTAGTACTGGCAGTAAGGCAAATAACATTAGATGTAGTAACTACTACTCCTCATCTAGCATTCTACTGTATTCAGTATCTGTCTTCATGTGTTTTAGTTCTAGTGACCACAAATCTTTAACCAATAATTACTGACACAGATTTGCACAGTGATAGCAGATTGTTTTTTTGTTTGTTTTTTCATGCTTGTGTGCAGTGCACAAAGGTCTGTACACAGAAAAAAGTAGATTAAACATATTGTACTGAAATTAAAGGAAATAGATACACAATCCTACTGATTCATCAGCCAATAGTCTAATGTATTATCATATTAGACTCATGAAAATCTGTCAAGTAAACTTGTTGTACTGCAGATGTTCCTTATACAGAAAACATTGTAGTTGATATATGAATGTACTGCTCAAACGATCAAGTCTACATTCATACACGCTGACAGTTTTCTTTAAATCTTCTGTTTAAATGGTGCAATTTGACCACAAGAGAAAATCTGAACAGCTGAGGTTTTTCTATATCAAAAAGGAGATACACAGTACAATTTAACACAGGCAAATTATTGTAAATACACTATTTATTTGTTATACTATAAAGTATTTAGGTTTACGTACATTCAACATTCAAAGTTTGCTGGCTTAAACATAGTTAGCAATTTAATCAGATCATTCAGCTTTTAAAAATAATAAAACAGCCACAATGTACCAAGCCACGTAAATTAAATATTTTTAGAAAAGACAAACATTTAATGACCCCCTGCACACACAACTGAAAGGCAAAAAAAGTACATCTCACCCACTGTAATTAAATTAACAAGAGGCAGCTTTAAATTCTAGGGTTCACATGGCAAGAAAGCAGGATTAATTTAAAAATAAACATATTGTTGTCTCCATTTGAACATGACTTCATTTCATTATATGTAATTATTTATGTTTGATTTTATTTTCAATTGAGTAGCTGCTACAGTACATTATTTTCATAACTTGTCTTTGGAACACAATCATTGTAACACAACACCTGTTTTAGAAACATTTCTGAACACTTTGGTATTGTTAGGAACGTTTTTTCCACCATGTAGCACAAATCCTTACATAAACAGTTTCTGATTTTAATCAGTGAGATTAAATGATTGTCACACAAGATCACTTGGAGCGTATTACTGTAGCTCTCCCCACATAAGGCATATTGTTTTGAAGCAGTGTGACTATTTGTATTGGGAGGGGACATTTCTTGCTGTCTGAGTGAAAACAACATGGAACCTCAAAATGCTGGCAATATCGATGCAACATTTCATTGTATTTTGTATGTTCTTAGCCAATGAATGTTGCACATCCACGTTGATGCTCTTTTCCATACTTTCAGCCTTATTAACCAATAGATTCTAAAGCGTTGTTATGAAACAGGCAGAAAGATTATGATGAAAAATAAAAGAAACAGAAATAAAAAATAAACAGCCACGATTCCTCTGTGCTTAGGTAAAGTGTGCTGTAAGCCACAGCAAAGCTCTCTTTCAATGCACTATCAATGACATTCTCTTATGAGTTCTTCATAAGACGGGAAAAACATTCTTGGTGCATCTGTACCATTTGGATGTGCAACTCCATTCTTTCAACAATACTTTTTCCTTTTACTAGCAGAGACTTGCCTGCAGCAGAGCACTTAGGGTTTAGAGGCAATTCATCAGAATGGTCAGGACAGTCTGAATATCCATCACACTCCCACTGCACGCTTAAAAGACATCTGCCATCTGCGCAGCGAAACTCTCCAGGACCACACGAGCGGTACACTACAAAGAACTTAAGACAATGAGTGAAGTGCAAAGAGAAAGTGCTGCTATGCGTATGAAAAGCACCAACCTATACTGAAATAAATAAATCTAAAATCACTGCTCGACCACTAAAGTACTGTAACACAGACATCAGCAAAACAAATGGCTTTTCGCAGTTCCATATCACAGAACTGTGACCAGATAGGCAGCCTCTGAGATTCATAAAGAGGTATAATCTGTTTGTTTTTCATTCAGTGCAATCTGCCAAGAACAATTTGTGGACCTCTATTTAGAGAACTGAGGTGATAAAAAGAAAGAAATCACATCAGTCTATACAGAGTAGAAATTGCAACAGTACATTTTAAGAGCTTAGAGAATACTATTCTTATATTCTGACTGATGTCTTAATATAGCTGTCTGCGATATATTAATCTCTGAAATGTATTTTCTGTGGAATCAGTTGTTTTCATGGTGATATTTCTTTAGCAGCACGAATCATGAGGGACTGGAGATGATTACATTATTAAAATAAATCAAGCCTGAATAAAATAAAATAAATACATCTCTGTAAGCTCACACATTCAGAGTTTAGATTTTGAATCCTAATGTTTCCTTTGCTGGAGCTGAGTTTTCTTTTTGTTTGATGTTTAAGTGTATGTGCTGTCAAATCAAAGCACTTTCGTCTCTATTAGACTTGATATCAGACAGTTAATAAGACGCTGAACTGTCCAGGGCTCTCTGTTGCTTAGGGCCCAGCATGTGTACATGAAAAATGTAATATTTTTTAAAGAAGAAATGCATATCCATTATTTCAGAATAATGTAATTTCTTTCTTCTTACCAAGCAATTTTCAAACATTAAGCTTATTGAAGCACAATGAAATAGGAGATCAATTTCGAAGGACTGAAAGGCTCAAACTAGCTGCCATGTTACAGAGTGCTCATGCAGTAAAAGTTTAATGAAAAAAGTTCATTTATTTTCATCTTACTAAATTCAAGCTGCTCCTACAAATGCACAATTGCTACATTAATCACTCTTACACCTGTCACAGACCTGAATAGGCTACAATAAAGGCACTGTCATAAATGGAATGATTTTTGCATTCTTTCATAAAGAACATAAGAAAGAGACTACTTGCCACACTCAGAGGACTCATCAGATCCATCTCCGCAGTCATTATCATGGTCACATACAAACTGCTTGGGGATGCAGCCATTGTTGTGACAGAGAAAAGTACTTTCATCACAAGTGTTGTTTGGCTCTAAAGGTGAGACAGAGAAGACCTTTACAATAATGGCATAATAGAAAATCTTTGTGTTAATAAAGTAGTATAGTGTGCAAAGAAAAGTCAATCCTTTTGAAAACCCCTAACATCGCTCAGACTGCCGACACACTGATCGACCAAATAATAATATTTTAATAAAACTTGGTCTGGGACGTTATTTCTGTCAAAGGCTCAAAGCTGATGAAACAGTGGAAAGGGCATATATTTCTTTCTCTATTTTTTTGATAATCAGCATGTAGGCACTTCAGAAAACCTTTGTCCCAGTTAATGCTTCATTAATCTGTGTTATTTACTCACATTATTTTAGTGACACTTACACTTTAATCCCTAAAAACATGCAAGCTATTTTATACAGGCATAATGAGGATTATTGTAATTTTGCAGTATGACTGATAGACGAGGTAATTACTGCAGCCAGCAGCAGAGAGCTCATCGCTCCCATCCGGGCAGTCTCTCTCTCCATCACAAAGCCAGTCCTTGGGAACGCAGGCATGGGAGCCAGGACAGCTGAACATACCAGGAGCACAGGTCACAGATCCTGGTGACAGAGTGTCAGACAGTTCACAATGAATGATGACAGTGCATCCTGTTATTGGCAGTAAGTGCACATTTTCATTTTACGAGCTTTTAAAAGTTTATGCAATGCATTTGACCACTGTCTTTCTTGGACATATGCAATCAATTTACTAAACATGACATGAGCTCTGAAAGCTTTAAAGTGTTGTGTTTTGCCATAGAGACCCTCTGTTATATTAATAATCCCAAACTCACATCAAGGTATTTATGTTATTTTTCAGATTTAACTAAAAATACAAATATAGAAACACAAACATTTGAATTAAGTGATCTGTTATATAGTATTTTACCCTGAAAAACTTTAACTATTACAGAAAGCTTTTAGAATGGTTATTTTTTCAACAGAAGATAAAGAGGTGGATGATTGTGTCTAAAGAAGGGATGAAAAAGAAGAGATGCATGATTGAACTAAAATGTCTAGTCGGTACTGCATCTAAATTCAAATGAGAAGGCTGTGAAGGGTATCACAGTATGAATTTGCAATTATTTCTTGAATCAAAATCTCAGGGAAAAAATGTTTTTTTTAAAAAAAGCAATACAGTATGTAGTTCCTATTGTAGTACAAAAGTTAGTTTTGAAAGTGCAAAAAACATATATTTGGAAAAGCTTTATTGAAAAACTATTTCCCAAATTGTAGCATTTTTCTATTTCTGGAGTTTCTCTGCTCTTAAAGTGTTTGGAGAATATTTGAATGGGTATGATAGAAGCACAGCACTTGTTCAGTAGGAGAGGGTACACGTGCATTTTTAAAAATCATAATAGTGCATAAAATAAGGAATATCAGGTTGATTACTTTCAAAGTGTTTGTTCACAAACAAGTACAATGCAGTTCATACATTTTTAAAAAGAGACATAAAGGGACATTTTCATATTTATACAAATACTTGCACTGAATTACTACAGTACTATGATTTGGTCAGTGTATCTGTCATGTGCTTCCTTCTGTGCAGTTTGAAATTAGTCTTTGAAACATAGAATTAAACATAGAATTAAAAAAATGCAACAATTCAAGTACTTATCGTGCACATTAATTTCATGCAAATTGTTTCCTTAATAAATAAATTATTTCAAAGGTCTCATGTTGTACTCATTTAGCTCAGAGATGTTTAATTGATTTATCTGTCAATATGGATTTTAATGCCTCTGATGGATTAATCTACCTTAGGTATGTCATTATTATTACTGTACTATCTTATTTCACTTATGAAGCATTTCCAAATGCTATCTGCAACCCCTAACCTAAAATGTTACCTATGGTTTCTATTCAGAATAAATTCTGAAATTTACCACAGAACTCATCACTTTCATCCAAGCCATCATCACAATCATCTTCTCCATCACAGAGCCACTGCTTGGCAATGCACTTGTTCTTCGAGCAAGCAAACTGATTCCAGAGACAGGAAGAATCTGTAAACAAGCAACAGAATTCAAATGACCTAATTAAATGTAAATGGCATAAATAATTAATTCAGTGATATAAATCACTCACAGAACTGTTTAGAGGAAAAAAGCAGGTCTCATTCAACTGTAAGCATTTCTTAACCATTTCTAGCTTTACTGCTACAAACAACCCAAGGTCTTAAACATTAGTTTTCAATGTTTAACATTCGTTTTTTCAATATGGAATATATATTGAAATAAAAATGACACTAATAATACATTAGATAGATCCTGAGTTTTATGTAAAGTCGTTCAGCATTCAACAGTCAACACATGAAAATATACAACCTACTGACAGAAAAATACACTGACTGCTGGAAAAGAAGACAATGTACAGTATATTGACAGATGTACTCAGTTGCATATATTAATCCATGTAATATTTTCAGGTTTTAATAGAGCTGTGTCTGCATCAGACCTGTAATGTTAATAGTATCTGCAGAAGTATCTGATTGCAGAACAAATGAACAGAAATAGTTTAAGTTTAAATTAATGTTTGGTGGAGGTGGAACCTCCTGCAGATGTTTCACACTGCACAATGGACAATTTAATATGCGATCACTTCCCGTTATATATGAATTTAGAGATTCTAGTATGCAGTCTATGCCAATACAATAGTGGCAGGAGAAAGAAAAATGATTGAACTAAATAAATTCAAGCAAGGAAGCACATTCATTTTCATTATGGAGACACAACTTGAAGAGAATTGGAAGAAAATTATTATGTCCTCCCAAATTAACATCTACCTGTTCAATGTGTTTTTACCTGTGAAACGATGGGAAGAAGAATGAATCTCAATACCAAGCTGTCTTAAGATAAGATGATACCTTATTGATCCCGAAGGGAAATTGCAGCATTACAGCAGCCCAGCCCGAGAAAAGCAAGACAGACGTGAGAATAGTCTCAAATTAAAATAACTACAGCATTTGACCTGCAGTGCATTCCATAGCAAAATGTAATGCGGACTTGGACCAATTAATTTTCAGTTCAAGAGAACTGAAATCATCATAAATAGCATATGAAACAAAGATTAGAATATATTATTAGCATATAACAATATATCATCGTCATACTGAAGATACAGTATGTAACTGAGTATTTGGCAACAGACATTGGAGTAGAAATAGTAGATTGACTGACAGCTTAAGAGAAGTACAATAGGAAAAGATAGATATGGAATCAGAGAATGGATAGCAGCCGCTTAAACATACTGTATTCTGCTTGAAGCACAGAACAGATTCACCTATGAGTAAGCAAATCAAAATCTAGAAATCAGTGGCCGAAATGGATTAATAAATCCACTAAAAATATAAAAAGAATAAATTGATTAAAACAAGAAAGTAATCCACTTAAAGGAAAAGAGTACATGGAATTGCAAGCAGAGGTTCAGGTACAGAGAACATTAGGAAGAGATAAAAAAGTCACACTGCAGTTGTCCCACATCTGGAACCTTTGCACAACTGTCAGCTCTAGTGGTCCTCCCTGTCCTGCTTTCAGCCCTGTGTCCCGAGTTCCAGTCCTGTGACACAGCCCTGTGTCCCGAGTTCCAGTCCTGTGACACAGCCCTGTGTCCCGAGTTCCAGTCCTGCTTTCAGCCCTGTGTCCCGAGCTCCAGTCCTGCACTGCAGCCATGCTTGCACACCAGCTCTGCATTTCACACTGGAATCTGCTACAGCCTGCCAGTTTTCCAGTCGTGTCTTGTTCCTGATTCTCTGCTCCTTGTTCTTGTCCCTGTGAATCAGAGTCCCTTCTGGAGTGGGCTGGCCACTGCCCATGGACTGTGATGCCCCTGCTCCTGGGTCTGGAACAACTACGGGACCGCATCAATGCATCAACCATCATTGGACACATCAAAAGTCAAGGACAAGAAGATTAAACGAATGGTGTGGGAGGCAGCTGGAGTCCCAGCTTCATGCTAACCCACCACTGCATACTGGTCACTTGATCTTATTTAAAAAAAAATATTAGGAATTATTTGCAGTTGATGTCCTATATTCATTTACAATTATACTACATGTATTGGGCTGATCACCACAATTATTGGATCTGTCAGCAACAATAAAACGTCCTCATACAGGAGTGAGGAGTGCTGCATCTTACAAGATGGCATCTGAACAGCAATCTGGTCCTGAACGTCAACAAGACAAAAAAACTCATTGTGGATTTCAGGAGACCCAGAGGAAGTAACACCCCAATCAGCATAGATGGCCCAGCAGTGGAAACTGTCTGCAGATCTAAACCGACTTGGCTTGGTCTCACAACACTGTAGCCAGTCTGAAAAAGGCACAACTGCACCTGCACTTTCTGCAGTGTTTAAAGAAATGCGGTTTGGCACCACAGAAAGTGTTCATGACAGAGATGTCTTACAAAGTGTTGTGGCAACGACACAGAGGATTATAAGATGTGACTGACCATCAATCGGTGAGATCCACACCATCTGCTGTCGCAATAAATCCCAATCCATCATTCAGCATCCAACCATCCTGGCCACAAACTGTTCTCCCTGCTGCGCTCTGGCAAGCGGCACAGCACTATTAAAGCACGGACCATTAGACTTTTTTTCTTTTACTACTACATATTTATTGTTCTGATTGTATTATTTATTATGTCGTAATGTACGGTCTACTGTCTTTGTGTAGTGTTGTCTGTTGTACTGTGTATGTCTAGAGATATCTGTGCAAATAAGAATTCCAATGTACATGTACATACTGTATGGCAATAATCTCCTCTACTACTACCAATCAATCAATCTGTCTATATTTTATCTAATATATACTGTAGTTCTATAACTAGATAAAGATAAAAGGATCAATAAAACTCTTTTTCATGCAGTTAAAGCAAAATAACAATTTTTACAATAACCCATGAGAAAGCTGTCTAATGAATAACAGAACAGTGCAATAGATGTGCCTATGTGTTTTCACATTGATTTTGTAATGACATGAAAGGCTTTACTTTCTGGAAAGAAACATTAACAATGAGTATTTCCAAGGTGAACGTGATCACAATCAGAACAATCTGCAAAGCAATGTGTACATCCATCTCAAGCCAAGACTCATCCAAAAGATAAAAAGTACAACAAACTGCATAACAACTAAATGTCCCAATATTCCATAAAGGCCAGACACTGACCTTCCCCTTTCTACTTTTTAATTTAACATGTTTTCTGTTGCACAGCAGGGCCTGTCATCTCTCTTTTGAAAAGGGATTCCCTCCCTCAGACAGGCGTGGAAACTGAAATTATCGACCTCGGCAGGATAATCTTGCCGCCTGGTATACCTGTTCTTTCTCCTGTTCCTGTGTGTAGCACCATGCACAATGGGGGCTGTCTTGCTACAAATGTAGAGACAATGCTAATCATAATGTTTAAGTATGAGCAGTTAAGCAGTAAAGCAACAAACTGAAGAAATACAGTAGAACACTGAATGCTATGAAAAGCAAAGAACTTGAAAAATTCACAAAGTGATGATTTAAATCTTTACTGTATCGAGGGTTCTTCAATGATACATCTCAAGGTACTGTAGTAGACAATTAAACTTTCAACAAAAAGACAGTGCATACACACTGATACACCTTCGGATGATTCATTCCTTACTTACTAAGATTTTACTTGTACTACAGAATTATAATATAGCCAGAGCTGACAGAATAAACACAAGCCTCCACAGCCATCACTACCTTCTACATAACTGGTGCAGACAGTTGACCAAATCTTTGGACATCCCGCTTCTTAATGACTGAAGATTTCTTGACAGAATAATTTCTCATATAACCAATGTAGAGTGATAATCAAATATGCACCTGCACTGATATCACCACCTTGCAGAAAACCAATCTGGACAGAATGTCAGTTTAAGATTCAGTGAAGTGTTTTCCTTTTAAATTGGGGTGCCTGCTAGGGCATTCTATTATTAACTGTGTTGTTTTTTTTTTTGCTTTTGTTGTTACAATGCTTTTAAAGGAGGTAATAGACCTCCTTTTGATGTTCAAGTCTTCCCATTTTAGACTGGGCCATCATTACTGTTTTCTTACATGAGGAAGCTGATGTTTTACAAAGTATATAGACAGATAGACACTGTAGATGTTCCATCTATAAACAGGGTCCTAGTAATGGCTATTGGAGATATTTGGTACAAACATTAATTAATGGGTACAATGACTTTGAGCAGTGTTAGAATAATTTTGAGCTCTAAAATTCCCTGTCTTAATGATGAAATGGCAGTGATTCAGTTTTAATATGGTAACAGAGAACAGGTGAATTACATAATCAGCTTTGACATTTTCTTTAGGTTATCCAAGAGTGCATGACATTTCATAGAAAAATCCTCTTAGACTTTTTATTCATTGCCAGTTATTTCCCAATAACAAGGGTCCATTTCATATGATAATTAACTTTGGGGGATAGGAAGTTCTACACAACCTTGTCCTTTAAAGAGGAAAAAAATACTGCATTTTACAAATCTAATAAAACTGAATGATCCCACTTGAAATGGCAAAAACATTATATTCATCTCTTTAAAGGCCACACTGATAATCTCTTGTAGACTTGCTATTGTTGTAATATTTGAAAGCTAAGACTATGATTGATAAATACTGAAATACTGTATATCTGAGAGTGAGTTAGTGAGATTAATAAAAGCATTAGTAAAGTAACATGCCATAATGGTCAAAGCATGTAGAGTATAGTAGGTTGTTTCGAGAAAGAAAACAGAGAGGAATTTGTACTTTCTGGTCATACATCTTGGATTTAGACCAGAAGTAAGCTAAAAAATTCAGCTTTGTTCTTATTGTATTTTCTTTGTTATATAAAAATAATATACCTTTATTTAAAGTAAAATTAAAGTATCACAACTGAACAGAAGAAGTTTTTCTCACCAACATTAAATTAAATATAAAATATTATAGACAGAAAAAATTAAATGCATCTGGACTTTGAATAAGATTTACAGTACAAATTACTTTCCCTTTTAAGCCACAAGGACCCTCACAATTTTAGTCTGTTCTTCCTGAGTAATACATGATTCGCAAAGGGCTATAACTGTGTTGAGAGCAGGGCCTGTGACCACTCAGACATGGACTAGATTTAATCAAGAAAGCTCTGGACTTTTATGTTTTATGTGAAATTGAACAATATCTTCCAAACAAAACATCCAAAACTACAATAGATTAAAAAAATACAAAATCCTTAGCCAAAAGCCTTTCTCCTAACAAGTTGAGATTGAATATCTACATTACAAGTTTCTACAACTTTTTTTTTTCCAAGGACACCACTGTTTAAATTAGCCCATGTTGCTTTTTCTTAGTTTAAAATGTAGTGCCACAAATTTGTTTTTCATACCCTTTGTCAAAATAAATCATATTAAACTATCTGTTTTTGTACAAAAGCAGTCATTCAAGTGAAAAAGTAGAAAACACTTCTATTTCCAGCAAACTCATACAGTATGTTGTTGATTCACATATAATTAAGATGACACAGGACACAAGAGTTTATGTACAGCCCAGTCGTAACTTCCACAGGGTTCAGGGATTTGGGTAGTGTGCCAAATTCGCGTATCAAATTCTACCCTATAACTCTTAGAAAAACCCATACTAACCTATAGATATTAAATATACCTGTATGTAAATAAAACTAAATAAGACAACTGTATAGGGTCACAAACTAGCTCTCATAGGGGTGCTTGACACATTTTTCAGAGAATAAAGCTTTTTTTCCATATGTTTTTATTTTCTGGAGCCAGCCGTGTAAAGCTGTGACTGCTTTAGGTTGTGAGTATTTAAGATGTGAGTCGGCTGCTGTCACAAGAGGTCCCCATGTCTGGTAAAAGAAGTAGAGGATCACCCCAAAAAAATAATTAAAACGACATGGGAAATTGGTTAAACCAATTATATTTAATCAATGTCAACATTCGCATGTTCAACCAAAAACAGAAGAAGATTTTAGAACTGTCCTCACACTGAAGGGAAGTAAGGTGTAAATTATGCTACACATCTTTGCTAAGATGAATATTGGTGGTTACAAAATAATGCATGGCAAATTCCAAATTCTGATGAGACATATTGGAAAGATAATGAATGCAACTGGTTTATTTTGGCAACCCATTGCATTTAGTTTTAATAAAGTCACTTTATCATACAGTATTACTGGAAAGTCAAGCAGGTGCAAAATAATAACCACAAATCTGTCCAATGACATATACTTAACGACTGCTTTCTTTGGTATAATACTTCATTTAACAAAGTTAAATGCTTTTTTTTTTAATTTACTGTACACATTTATTAATTTCAGAAGAATTTTAAAATGCTGTTTTGTATCACAGCGTCAGAGTGAGTGTAAGTCATTAGTAGATGCAGAAAAGCAGGACCAGAAAAGGCTGAACTTCTGCCGCAGCACTTTGAAGAACGATCATATAGTACACTGTAGCAACAGCAGGATCAAGTGCAAGTTTAAAAGGTTGGTGGAGTTGAAATTAAAAAGGTGGGTGGCCAATCAGAATTCAGAGGCTGTCCCAAAATTCTGTGACTTTGTTTACCTCAGGAGAAACACACGTGGTGGTGGCTCCAAGGTCTACAGCGACTAATTCACTTATTGTGTTTTCTGGAAACTGCAAAGGTCACATATTTTCCAACATACATCATCTTACATGTGGTTATCAGTGAAATTAGAATAGTTAAGCACAACAAGAACGAATATTTTAAGGGAATTCTTATTCTTCTTGAATTAGCATTTTCTTTCGTTTATAACAGAGAGATTGCTGATATAGACTTTTTTCAACTGTATTAATGATCTGAATTTTGCTTTCCAAGAGTACACAAAGATGACACTGCTATCTTTATGCATGCTGAGTAATTTTCATTGTAATCACAGTGTGACCAGCAGGCTGTATATCCTAGATAAAACGGCAGTATAAAAAAAAAGAAAAAAAAAGGTTAAGAACTATTTCTGTTTGCAAGGCTTAAAAAGTAATTTGTCGTAAAATAAGAGTTGAAAATTGAAGTCACAGTGGGAATATTAAATTACACTGCTGTTGACTCAGACATAAAGTATTACACTCCAGAAAAGGTCAGGAGTATTACGCAGTGTAAATATCTGACGGTAAACTTGTGAATTTCTTAGTTCCAGGAAGGTTAACTACAGTACTAAATAATTTGTCATAGATAAATTTAATAAATAAGTAAATTATGTCACAGCCCCAGACAACTTGGCAACTCTTCCTAATTGCACACTTCCACTAAGTTTATGGTGATATCCAATATCAGAACACTTCAGCCAAGAACTGAAATTGCAGCTACTCAGTAAAAACGACTTGCGAGAAATACGAGTGATGAGAACACACCCCTGATTCTTCTATGTGCAGTGTTTCTATAGTGAAGACCATTGAAAACACCTTGCATGTTGTTACAGAACTTCACGAATCATATTAGCAATACATTGTTGCAAGCATACTCAGTGAGAAATTACTCATGAGAGGTTTTCGGATACCGCTTTGATTTATTAAAACCGCACAGGAAATTAATAAAAGGAGAAAAATTCAGGAAAAAACAAAAGCATACCACACTGGTATTCATCAGCTCCATCTTCACAGTCCTTCTGCCCATCGCACAGCCAAACACTGGAGATACAGTTTCCACTGGGGCAAGCAAAATATCCATCTTCACATCTGTGTCCCAGGTGGACTGCAATCCAGTTCAGAGGAGATCAAATTAATTAATTCAAAAGGCATTAATCATCTGATAAACCCATTACTGCCAGTAACCTTCTAATTGGAAGGTAAATTGTATAACCTGACCTTTCATATCTTTCTCAAGACTATTTAAGCATGTTTTTATACAATTTCCTACATAGAAATTCCTAGAGATCATATGCCCTTTTTTAATAACGTGTTGGCTTAATAAAAAAAATCATACAAAATATTAATACTATATTCATCAGCTTTATTACTGCTTGACATATACTGTATTTTTCTCTAAAATGTTGTATTTTGCTTTTTTACTCTTAATTTTGAATAACAGCTTTATGTTCACAGATTTTGTTGGTATCATGTTAAAACTGTTAATAAAAGGTTCACCCTGACAGTTGGTTTCATCTGCATAATCTCCACAGTCGTTCGATCCATCACAGATCCATGATGGAAGAATACAGAGGGATGTGGAGTTGCAGCTTATGAAGCCTGTAGCTTTGACCCCGATTCTGTAGTAATCCAAACAGTCTGTGTTATCTGCAAAAGGCAGAAAGGGCAGAAGAAACATGAAAGAAGAAATCATTATGACTCTTAAAAATGTTGTTTCATTGAAAACCTTTCCCGCAGGTAAAAACAAAAGCAAAAAAAAGTTGCCAATGTCAAGGTGATTTTAAAAATAATTTTTGATAATGGAATTAAATAATCCTATTCATTATTTGAGTTCCAAACCAGTCTGATAGGTTTTGGTAAAAATTTCATAAACAGCAAACAATTATCAAAGCACTTTTTTACATCCTACATACTTTTTTATATAGACATATGTTTTCATTAAGTAGTGTTGTGTAAATGAGAATGCTTACACTACACTATCGCCATGTGTACAGTACTTATTGCCAGCAGCTATATCACTCTGCAACTCACAACTGGCAGCCCACTGAAGCTCAGCAGGTGTGAGCCTGGTTAGTACCTGGATGGGAGACTCCTGGGAAAGCTAAGGTTGCTGCTGGAAGAGGTGTTAGTGGGGCCAGAAGGGGGCACTCATCCTACTGTCTGTGTGGGTCCTAATGCCCCAGTATAGTGACAGAGACACAAAACTGTAAAAAAGGCACCGTCCTTCAGATGCAATGTAAAATTGAGTTCCTGACTCTCTGTGGTCATTAAAAATCCTAGGTGGTAGGGGGACCATTACCTATAAAGCGCTGTGAGTGGAGTGTCCAGAAAAGTGCTACATATAGTTTATGATTATTATTATCATCAGCTTACTGCAATAGCGTTCATCAGAAGCATCAGCACAGTCGATCATGTGGTTACACCAGGCTGAGCTTGGAATGCAGCTCCCGTCGTGACAGCGGAATTCCGAGGAAGAACAGGTGGAGTCTGGGATAGAAACAATTGACCATGCATGTGTAACTTTCAGACTCTAGTACATACTGTACAGTGCATAAGGAGGCTATTTTGGATAAGAGCTGTAAAGGTATGAACTGTGTCATCATGGAACACTTCCATCAGAAACATATATACAGTGTACTGTATGAGATATTTTTCCCTTCAACATTTTATTATTTTTATGCCAGCAATGGTAGCCGCTACTCAGATGTGAAAGCTGTCTCTTGCTGAGTTAATGGACGGGCGTGATGACCATGGGGAGAGCAGTGGGGACTGTCAAAGACAAATTGTTTAATAAAAGAGAATGTCTACTTTATACAAGGCGATTAATACCTAGAGAATCATGACATCTGGCGTAGCCATTGGGTCATGTAAAGAAGGTGTCAGAAAGAGTCTGGTGTAGACTAGTCGCTTTCAACATCAAGTGTGTTGTGGTGCTTATTTTCGCTCGTCAAAGGTGCAACAGCAATTTTTCAAAGAATTTGCTGGTCAGTAGCACATAAAAGCCAGCGACTAAAACACCTAATATTGGCAGAAACGCAATCAGAAGGTGAGTCTTATGTAAAAAAAAAATGTGGCCTTATAGTCTGAAGAGATTCGAAAGGTATTGTGAGTTAGCTGTATATAAAAAGCTCTTGCATCATCCTCCTGATCTTCATATGCCCCCCAGGGGGTGTGTCCCTCCTGTTGAGAACCCCTGTACTAGAGTTAAAGCATAGCAGCCCTGGCATATGTAAAAGGTACTTTCTTCAGTTCAAATAAATCTTAAAGGGAAGATATTGTAGGTTTGCTTTTGTTTCCTGTAAGAGCTTTTGTTTGGTTGTGTTCCAACACAGCATACAAGATCCAGGAGTCCTTCAGAAATTTGTTATATCTTGTGTCCAAAAGGTTTTGGATACCAAGGTCTATCCTGCAATGGACGTCTTCTATACTACAATGAGCTTTCTTCTCTTTTTGTTCAACAATGAAATACCACTTGCTATATTTGTGTCCAGAATGCTATTTTGATTTAACGATTTATTGAAAGGATAATGCATCTAATGATAAAAGAACCATGTTTTTCTGATCCCGAAGCTATCATAATATTATTTTGCTGATGTGCCACCCTCTGGAGACATCAATACTTAAAGCTAATCTGTTTGGAGTGACAACAGCTCGTCAGGCTATGAGGAGGCATAGAGAGTAGTATTTAGTCACCTCATGCAGGAGGTGTGTGCTGCAAGGCTGGAACACAGGAACACATTAACACAGTTTAAAGTGCTTGGCTATACGAAATGTGCATTGTTTCACTTTGACCAGCACAATAACTGGTGCTGCAAATGGTCTTTCTCCTAATGAGGGCTTTCTTAACAGATTATTTTTTCAGCTTCAGGCAAATGACTAATTCTCTAATTAAGTCTCTAATGTTCTCTGGGTGTGGCATGGATTTGGTTCCAACTAGTAGACATTTTTATTTAATTTTACAATTTCCAAATTCTTTGTATGTTTAACACAGTTAAGGTATGAGTTTAATCAAAAAAGCTACAGTACCAAAAGTAATTGATCTAAAGAAACTGCCTTACGCCAAATGTAGAAATTACTTAACAGGTTCAAAATATGCATCATAAGGTAATCGGGGACATTAAAAATCCTTTTGATAAACAATATCCTGAATAAAATTGAAATTTCAGCAAGTCTTCTCATCTCTAATTCCCGATATGTAATTCATTGGAAGCTTTACCCTGGAAGCAGGAAGTCTCAGGCAGACACAAAGCCACCACTAGACAACATGTTTGGAATCTGTAATTGTAGGGTGGTAAAAGTTTCATTTCATCTGGACCTACAGTGTGTGCAGCTCCAACTTTTAATCCTGCTGGAATTCTGCTCATTCTTTTCAATACAGCCCCAACCTAGAACAGGCATGGTTTCTTATTGATTACTGTTGTTTCTAACTCACTCAATAGCAACTTCAAGGAGCAGGTTAGTCCTTTCTGGAGCTGGGCTGAAAGTAAGGATTTTCCTTCAGAATTCCTTCAGGAGTAAACTTTGGGAAAAGTTGTGTTTGTAGTCTAACTGTAATAGAATTAATAAGGCTGAAATACTTGCTAGAGAAAAATGTTATTTTAAATGCAAATCCACACTTGGAGAAGAGAGAAATAATACAACAAACAATTAGCAATAATTAATACAAATGGATTTAAACTAATTTCAGGCAGACTGAAATTTGTTTAAAAACGTTTTTATCTTTCTCAGTGATAATGAGATTATGCAGTGGCTGCAGAGCCACATTTTATAAAGAGAGCTGGAATCTGTGGACTCATGATAAACTGCTTATACAGTATATCAATTAACTAAGCAGACAAAATGTAAAAGACACTCAAAACTATTAAAATAAAAACACATTATTGATTAAAATAATTTTTAATCTTCAAAGTTTTTAAAATTTTTCAACTTTCTTTTAAATAATAAAATGTGTTAAATGACCATTTTTTAGCACTCAACCAAAGTCATTTTTCAGTCATAATTAAAACAAACAAGCATAACACTTCACACTTCTTAGGAAATAAGGTTCAGTTTTTCATAGTTGGCCTGGAGTATCAGATTTCTGCCTCAAAAGAATGAATGTTTTACTTCTGGTTTAATTAATATTTAGTGCTCTTAAGTATTTTTTATGCATTTGTTTTTCTTTTTGATGTACAAGTAGTGCGGAAGTAAAGAGTAAAATAAATTTCTAAATACAAAATAGAATGTGCAATAGATTAAAGAAATGTGTTCACAATATGGAAGTTATAAGGGCAACATGTACATTATGTAAAGTATGTTTACATTTCCCTGCTAAGCAATTCCAAGTGGCATGTGACATTGAAGTCCCCTTAGAGATCATGCAGCTGGAATAAAGCATCAACCATGGTAATAGAGATAGGTGAGAAACAGGTGAGGAATATTGTTACTCTTCGTTTTATAAGTAGTTACAGTAAATAACAATCTACCAACTCAAAAATGTGCTTGCTTGCTTGCTTTGAGTTAACTGCTTGCAGTGGGCAGAGGGAGAATGTTTGGAAAAAAAACCAGCACCAATATAAAGTTCAGATGAAAGACAATTCCTCATTTTGCAATTACAACAGTAGCCAGGATAATGTCAAAGGTTTTACGTGCTTAAAAAGAACAAGGGGATAGGGCTACCTCAGCTTGCTACTGTATCTAAACAATAGGCATTGAGAAGTTCAATATCACTGAAAAATGTTGAGTATGGGAGTATAGAACAAGCTGCTCAGCCATGCCGTTGAAGTCAATACTCTGCGTCTTTCAAAAAGGCGCCGGATGAGATCCTTGCATAAATTAAATACAATCAAATGCATTAGATAGGCCAAGTGACCTCCCCTCATTTCTGTATGTTCTTATGTTGTGGGATCCACAGGCATACACCTAGCAACGCTAGGTTTGTCCTAGCATCCTATAAATGAAGATATTGAGCAAGCCGATGTTACCGTATGGTTAAAAGAGACTGGAATGTGTAAGCTTTATCATTTTTTTCTTTTTTATACCTGTAATCAATGTTTTTCCACTGTTTCTTACATCTCACCCCAAGGAAAGTACTTCATCCCATATCAGTGCTTTTAAAATTGGTTTTCTGTGTTAATCCCACAGTGCAGAATGTTCAATACACAATACAAAACAGCCATAAAATTGCACATTTTGCACTGTTATTTTCTAGTACCATATAAATGTGTGTGACTGAGAGGGTGCTTCATTGCAATCAGGGCACTGCATTTGTCAGGACATCCAAGAGTGAAAAGCATTTACTATTGACTTTTCAGGGGAAAAGGATTCAATTACGATTGTCAATAAATCAATTGCACTTTACATAGAATATACAGGAGGTACAGCAAAATGTTTTTTTTCTTAATTGAGATTTTACAAATAACTCCTCTTGCTCTTTGTATTTTTTGTGTTCAGGTGAAAGATAATTAACAGAAAAGATGTGCATTTCTGTCTTTACAGTAATAGTGCAATACTGAAGTGTTCATGATAGATGACCTGCTTTCAGCTGCTTCTAGACAGATTTATTCATGTTATTATTCTTCTATTGAATACTGCACAGAAAACAAGGGACTGTTTCTTACAGTGACATATTAGCCATGTTCCATGTCCTTGGGGCTAAACATGGAAGACCATTTGAAAAACTATATATATATTAATATAGATAACATATTATATATAACTTTAATGTACAGTATATTCACAACAATGGTGCCATAGTTTGTGAGTGCTGTGTTCAATTTTAGGCTCTAGAACCATGTTCTCCCTTTGTTTCTATGGGTTTTATGCAGTGATCTGGTTTCCTCGCATTTTGGAAGACACGTTGGTTATATTAATTGGTGTCTCTGAATTGTCCCTGTGTTCTTGTGTGTCCCACCTTGCACCCAGTCCTTCCTGGACAGACCCAAGGTGGTCACAACCCTCACCAGGAATGAGTGCTTCCTGAAAATGGATGCCTACATGGATCGATTCACAATAATTTCAATTAGTTTACTGCAGACCCATTTTGTTTGCTTATAAGGACATTGGCCTCAAAGATTGATTCTTAAGAGGAGGCACGAATGGTAAGCCTTAGGACTTGAGATTGCTCACACCCAGAATGTAAATGAAAAATCTGAATATACCCACATATAAAGGTATATGTTAAAGTTTGAAAAGTAGCAATAGAACTACTTTACAGTTTTTGTAAACCAGGTATCTCTGTACAATACAATAACTTTTTCCCAGGCTGCATACGTCTACCATAAAGGCTCTGAAGGCAAGTTGAAAGGTGGTGTTATGCAAAAGGATAAAACTTAACAAGACCAAGCAGCCCTCACATTTGTGTGTTCACTTGCTTATTCAGAGGTACCCTTATCTGAGCCCCCTTGGACATGCTGACCATGAGAACAAGGTGACAAAACACATGAACACCAGTACGTTAGCGTCTACCACTAATTGCTTCACATTTTCAAAATCTCTAATTCTCAGTTTCAAAATATTAGACACTGTTGACAGAATATCAGTGTAGCACAATTGTTTTATAGCATAACACCTTTCACTGTATGAGTTTGAACTGAAATAAACAACAGTTAGACAAGCTCTCAATCAATGGTATAGTCTGATGCAAGCATTACCAAAATGGAATTTTTAGGTGTCACTAATAAGAAAAAAAAATCTTACTGTATACTGTATGAAAAAATACAATAACTAATAAATAGATTAGAAAATTATTTGCAGTCACTTTTAAAGCATTTTTCTGTGCTTTTGTACTTCGATGCTTATGAAAGTGACTTTGTACTTTGGTTTTCTTTGTACTTTACAGCAACAACTGAACAACTCAAAGTTGTGAAAGCATCGTAGCTTTCTTCACCAACCACAGACAGGTCTATATGTACAATATGTGTTTACAGTATGTGTGTATAAGTATTTGTGTTTGCAAAATAAAGTAAATTACAGCTTGGTTCCAGTGACATCGAAAATTTTATCTACTACCATTTTAAATAAAAGGAACAAAAGTTTCAGTACACGGCTCAATATTTTAAAAACTCAATGAGTGTTATACTGTACATATTGACACCTAAGCTATCACAGAAGGTATCACAAAATACTTACTATTACAGTAGGCTTCATCAGAGTTGTCTCCACAGTCATCCACACCATCACAAAATTGGCTATTTGCCACACAGCGTTGATTGTAACATTTCTTAAAACCTTTTCTACAGTTCCTGTTGTCTGACATCAAACAAAAAATAAAAGTAAGAATAACACAAAAAGGAATATTATTTTATTATACTATATGTGTCAAAAGAAATCCATTATGTTAAGGCATTTCTTCAAATTTGTATGCTTGTCAAATAATATACTGTAAGAAGGCAAAGAAAGAAGGAAAAACTCTATTTTGACCAAATCAAGACTCATGGGTTAGTGTTTCTGACCTTGGAGTGATTTTTAATTTATGCACCATTTACAGTATGCACAATTTATGTACACAAATAGCATCCACAATAATTTTGTTTCTTACCACAGTATTGCAGCTTCTCATCTGACTTGTCTTTACAATGAGCTATTCCATCACACGTTAGCTGGTAGTCAATACATTCACCATTCCCACATTCAAACTCCATGTGGATGTTGCATGATGAGTTTTTAGCTGTAAAATATAGATTAAGAAGTATTATCTTAACATTTTTTCTTATAGTTCATAGTCCAAAAGCAGCATCTACCATCTGCTATGCCTCTGGCTCTCTTGTTCACAGCATAACTCATTTTCAATTCCACTGGTTCCACGTTCAGTGTTTAAGCTTAGTGCTTTGTGCTTAGGTAGCAGAAGTTACGATTCTTCTGGGATGTCTACCAAGATTCTAAACTAGGTCATCTGCGACATTCAATCCATGTTTGCACAGCCTCATAACTAATCTTAGAATATTAGCATTAATGATTTGCCTGAAAAAGGGCAAAACAAAGATGTTCATCATTTGGTAAAATAACTCCCTTAAAGTTGAACTGCTTGTTTGTTCTGTGTTGTTTAAACCTGAATTCCACTGAGAAGCAACACTTTATTATAACTTGTTTTCCTCTGGACTGGACAAGTTAATTAACAGTGAATGTCTTGTGTGACTTACAACATATGAAAACTTGTTGATGTAAAGGGAGTCAGACAAACCACTTGATCACTTTTGAGAAAAGATGTCTATCATTTCGGTCCACTGGTGTGGGGCAAATGGAAGATGTCAATGTAAAAAAGATGCCAGTAGCATGTTTTCTCTGTCCCTCAGAGCATACAGTACAGTATGCCAATCACCAGAAATCTGAAAATATTACCCCAAAGGCAAATAATGCAAGAGGAATGAAACAAAAGCCATGTATTGCTTGGGAAAACCAGAAGGATTTCAAGAACATGAAAATGGAATAAAATGCTTTTCAATAACAAGTTTTCGGCTAACAGAAATTTTTATATGTGGTTATAATCAAGAGAGCCACTAACACCCCAAATCTTGAAGTTACAGCTTTCCGGGCTTAATTTTCACTTAAAGGATTTTGTGTATGTTTCATTGCACATTATTATTTTATTTGAAACTGTAAGGCAGGTGAAAAGTATTTGTTAAGGTGCTAAGAACGTGTCTAAAGGGTTGCACATGTGGAACAATTGATACAACGCAGGAGAGTACTCTAGGACTTACACACACATCTGCCACCATCTAATAATACTCGTTCTCCCCTACAGGTGCAGTTCACCCTGCCATCTGGAGTTAAAATGCAAAGGTCCTCACACCCTCCATTCATCACTCGACATGGAGACAACTCACCTGTAAAACAGAGGCACAAAATGCTTTGCAACGTGCTATGGCATAGTTTAAAGTACCTCATTCTCACTCACAACATAATAAATTACACTCCATAATGTTTCTTAAGATAGCAGGAAGTAATATCATGACATTTTAAAGCGCACAGTGAATCTTTGATTAAATGTACTGGGATATTTATCAGACAATACATTTTTTTTCTTAAAAATGCCTGTCTTTTAGAAACACAGTCTCTCCCGATCCTTGGATGCATATCCTCTTCACTATTAATTAAAAGTACCCAATGTGCAGCATTACCTATTTAGGATTGACAGTGGTACAAAAACAATGTTGAAACAATGTTACTACCCTATAAAATAATATTTCTTGATTTACTTTTGAAGAATTCATGTCTCATCAGGTGTAGTGATTCACTTATTGGGGGTTGTCAAATGTTGACACCTCACCCTCACACGGTGTACATAAAGGCAAACAGTTTTAATTGTGGATGTATTTTGAGCAAAATGTGCTAACACAAATACCCATTTCCCAGATGAACATGTTTTAAGCTTTAGCTTTTCCAAGAATTCAAGGACAATTTTAACATTAGAGAAAAGGGGGCAGGCTTTTGGCGAGTTCTCTTTGAACTGTATTTGGCACTGACAGCACCATATAGAAAGAAGCTATGAACCATGCACTTTGGAGTCTACTGCATTGCCAAGTGAGCCAAGAACTGAAGCATTCCATTCCCCAGCACAAAAGGCAGAGTTTCACTTGGCTGCACTGTGTCAAATGTAAGCTGTAAAGTGACAGAAGTCATGTTTCCTGGGAAATCCTGTCTTTTTTTTAGCTATGTTTCATTTTTAATCACTTTAACCTATTTTTCACAGTTTGAAAAAGATGATGATGATCATGATGGCAGATGATAATGACAACAAACCTTTGGGAAGAGAGGGATAATTGGAACAAACCTGAAGCAACATAAAGTTTCACTCCATAGAAGTAACAGAAAGCATTATAGTAATGTTGATAATTTTCCATATTCTACATGTCTGTTTATGCAACATAAATTGATTGAACACATTATATCAGAAGACAACAAGTCATTACCCTAATAAGTAGTAGTAAAATAATCTGAATGCAAGTTTACCAGCATAATCTTTTGATGAGTAACTTCAGACAAAAGCAAAATCATGGATTTCAAAAGAAGAAGAAAAACACAAAAAAAGCTTCTGTATTTGGTTTGCAGAACAGAAAATTATTTAAATGTGAATGTCCGGGCAAAATTGAAAATACAGCACAATACAGAAAAAAAATACATATATTTTAACATTTTAGAAAATAATATTTCTAACTGATCTAATGCATATTTGATGCTGTTCATACCACAGTTTTTTCTGTATAAAATGATACTTGGTAGTACAAAACGAGAGAAAACATCAAACTATTGAGCCACAGCGTTCTCCTGTAGAGAGTGGATTAGACAGGCAAACACTCCCTGTTCTGGCTCTTGATGATGCTGTCAGCTGCTCACACAGATATGAAAGTGCTCTGCAGAGGACACAAACATCTCTGCATGCCGTTGAAAACTCAAACTGGGTCCAAGTTAATATTGTTTGCATTTGGGAAAATGAGAAAATTCAAGCGGCTTGGAAACAACGGTCATTGTTTTATGAAAACAAATATATATCCTCTGATTTTTAATGGATTATTTCAGACTGTTTTCTAATCTACATTAAAATCAGGCTCATATTTACCCGCACTGGATTTCCAATGCTATTAGACAGAAATTGTAGACATTTGATTTACCTCACTGTTCTCATCATCAATTACAGAAGGCTGTTGTTTGTTTGCTGGTTTAATTCAGAGCAAAATGAAAACATCAAAGATTACTTTTCAGCAGATATACAGTGTGTAATACCCTGAGACAGACAGGACTGACATATGAGTAGATGAAATCCAAAGGGCTGTAACTGTATTACTTTACAGTTGGAACTTAAATTAACCCAGGGATGCCTTCTCATAGCTCAAATATCCTTACCCTTTCTGATGACACTCAAATTCCATAAGAAAATTGCAGTCCTACACTGCCAAACCGATGGAACTGAGAATTTTTATTCTTGAGCAGAGACCACTATGTGCTATGTGCATAAAGTGCAAGTGTATCAAAATCCTTGAAGGCCCTGAAAAAGTCGACCCTACAGATTTCTCAACAATGAACAGTGAAACATGAACCAGAGGGCGCAAAAGAACCACAGGGAACAAGCAACGCAGCCATGTAGTTGTACTCTGACATCTTCCATGAGATGACTGGATGAGATTCTTGGATTAATTAACTACAAAATGGGCTAGATGTGCCGAATGGTCTTCTGTCATTAGTTAGCTTCTTTTTGTTCTTAAATTCCCCCTGGAAGTGGAATTTCCACTTGTAATGTTTAATTAATTATGAAGCTACAAAAGTTAGTTGACTGGATTAATTTTCAACAGTTAAATCCATGCAGGCTTCCACTGTGATCCTGGATATCGTGTTTTAATTTGTACAATATCTCTCCAGTCAAATTTGGTCCTATTAATTTATCATTTGGGCTGGTCTTAAGAGGTCAAAAGACATTCATTTTGTAATCTGCAAGTAGAAAAATTACTGTATGGATTACAATAAATGTTGCTCCTTTACAACAGAACTTTATTCCTAGTGGTGGCAAAGAGTGCTGGTGCCTCACAGCCCTCAGGTCCAGAGTTTGACTCTGGACAAGGAACCCTTCTGTGTGGATTTTACCTGTTCTGTTGTGTTTGGTTCCAACTCATCATGAATTCTCCTTAGGATAAAAAGCTAGGAAAAGCTAGGATTTATTTTCCACAACATGAATACTCACATGTTTTCGTATCATTGGCCACAGCTACAATTCCCATTGGCTGGTGGGGTATATCTGCTCGAAGTACCTTCATTTCACCTCCTGTGTACTTATTGGAGCGTAGAACAGCTCTCCGCACCCAATCTGACCAAAAGATGAAGTCGCCATAAATAGCCAGGCCAAAAAAGGTTCCTGGCCCTGACTTCACAATGACCTATGGTTTGAATGAAGTAGAAAAGCAATTAAATTAAGGTATAAAATTTGGCTGAGCCACTGGTCTTTAAGTCAACTGTTCTACTAAGCTCAATCTGCATAACTATTCTTCTAGCAGAAGTATAACTTTTTTTTTTACATTTTAGATAGTTGACACTGCAAATGGGATAAGGCTTTAAAACAGCATTTTATAGAATAAAGACATCTGATGGCCGAGCATAACAGGACAAGCCATCTACAGTATGTAACTCAAACCAGGAATGTTTAAGCATCAGAAAATTCTTCAGATTGGTGTTTAGCCCATTACCATTGAATTTTGTAATGAATTGGAGGAATTTATTTTATGTAGATATACTGTAAAGGATTATAATGTATTGTACATAAGATTAGACAGTGAATACACAGCAAAAAAGAACAACAACAAAAAAAAGATCAAACAATCGGTATGATGGACATGTTATATAAAAATTTAGAGCCAAGGGTACATCATCATTTCTCAAACAGCTCATGATCAGACACTGCAAGACTAAATTGAACTATGGGAGCCGCAAACACAGTAACACATCAAACATTCCCATTAGAACTGTATTATTTCACTCAAGAGCGACCCAGGGAATTTTCATTGACTTTAAATTCTAACCATCAGTCAAACATGCTTGTATGTAACCAACTTTTATCCAGCAATATAACGATGAATAAAACAGGTATTGATCAAAATAACTGAATATGTGCAAATAGCAACTGTTAAATAGGGAGAAACATCTTAAAAGAACAACAGATGGTTTTACAGCAGAACAGATGAAAACCTTGACTGAATATTAATTTGGGGCATCAGTTTAATTGCACATTAAAGAACCAATTTCTTGATATTGAAGTATTCTGTTTATGAAACTTATGGACATATTTTGTGTATAACTATACCATACATATATTGTATATAAACCAAGTTCAAACATTATTAGCATAAGTCGAAACCAATCTTAGAAACATTATTAACAGATTTATTTTACTTACACTGATTTTTAAACAAAGGTTTTTTGTCAGTTATGCTAAAACAATTACTGTAGGCCGAAATAGCTTTTTAGGCCTGAACCGTATTTGGTATTCTTTTCATGTTCTTCAAGCAAATCTTTCACTTTCTTTATATTTTACCAATCAGTTCCTATCATATTTGTTCACAATCCCTTGTATGTTTTTCCATCCTAGTTGCTTTGTATTAGTATACAGTACATTTAAACACAAGTAAAACCATCATATTCCTGCAAATGATCATGTTTCCATTTTCAGTTTAACTGTGAGTCACACAGATGTTTTATTCATGGTTTTCCCAATGTGAAGGGTCCCTCATTCCAACCATCACAAATCTGATCCAAAGTTTGTAAAATATGTATGTTTCAATCAATTAATCAACCAGTCTTCACCGCTGAATCCCACCACTGCTTCCCTTCTGAGTATATGGGTTAAAACAAGGGTCAGTTGGGATTACAGTTAAAAGCAGAGTTGTGATGAAGATTAAAGACTGGGTTACAGTTACACGTCCAGAAGGGTTGTAATTACCTTTAAAGTTAGGATTGCAGATAAAGGTAGGTTATGATTTGGATTTGCTAACCATTGGCCTCTGCTGCACAGATTGTTGGCAGCATTAATTACCAGTCTCAGAAACAGCTAGACATTCAGTTCAGTAAGAAAGCACCCAAGATTCCATTAGTGCAGGGCACTGATGACTGAAATGAGTAGCATTTTCTAGGTGATTGAGGAAACGGCTTCAGTGACTGATACCGCTGAAAAAAGTTCTGCTGAGCTACCGTAATTTGCATCAAGAAATACATTTATACCTTCAGCATGCTCTGTAATAATTATTGGAAGCAGAAGTAGTCAAAATACAATATACATAAAATTTAAAAACTGACAGTAATAATTTGGAAAGTTTACATATTGTCTAACTCAATTGATCGGCTTGTCCTAGCTTTTAAGCGCTGTGCATATCATCTTAATAAATGAAGCAATTGATTTAAGGCTCCAGCGCACTCGGATGCCTTTTTACAATAGCACACTCACACCTGTACGGTTGGTTTAATAATTAGCAGGTACAGTATGTGAGCCGAGCCGAACCAGGTCACGAGATGACTCTAGCTCGAGGTGAAGCAGGGTGTGTGTGGGAGTTTATTTTTTATCAATGTATCCGTCAGCGCTGCCGGAGAAGGACAACAGCAGCACAGCTTCTGCGAGTCGCCGGAGAGCTTGCAGTTTTGTCTCCAAACATTTCTTTTTTTAAAAAGGTGAAGAGCGAAAGATAAAATAATTATTCTTCAAACAAAAGTTATTTTGTGGACCACATTAAGCAGAACAATATACACTTTTAAATGATCGCTTCCTCTGTTATAATTAATACTTCTCCTACTATTAACCTGGGGGTGAACATGTACTGTATTTCTGGGTGAACAACAGTAGAAGTGAGTACAGCAAAGTATTCTCTATTAATTTAAAAGACAAGATCATATTACAGCTCTAATGTCTTCTTTTCGGTTTAACTACTATTCCACTCTCTGGGTCAAATTTGAAATACTCATTTTGGGTACAACAATTCCAGTATCATGGAAAATAATTGACATGAAAATAATCGAAATTTATTTCTGGATTAACTGCCTCTCTTCAACTGACTTCTAGAGGATGCAATTAAACTTGAGAAAAGTCCATTAAAGTTAATTTGATTTAGCTGAGTAACTTCAGTGGGTATTTTTTTTACTCATGCTCAGAAAAAGAAACCACTTCATTTTAGATATTTATTTTAGTATGCCATTTTACCAATTTAACAGCCTAAAGACCAAACCTGCTCTTCAGAAGATAATTCATTAATGAATGTACAGTACTTTAGTTTGTTAGGCATCATTTCTATGATTATCATGATTACACAAAATCACTAAATCACTAAAAAGACAACAACAATTTGGAAGACTGAAAGCCCGTTAACTATAAAAATATGCAATGTTTTGCATGTAGTGAATATTTCTGCACTGCATTTACAACCCACTGAAGCTCAGCAGGTGTGAGCCTGCTCAGTACCTGGATGGGAGGCCTCCTGGAAAAACTAAGGTTGCTGCTGGAAGAGGTGTTAGTGGGGCCAGTAGGGGGAGCTCACCCTGCAGTCTGTGTGGGTCCTAATGCCCCAGTATAGTGACAGGGACACTATACTGTACAAAGGTGCTGTCCTTTGGATGAGACGTAAAACCGAGGTCCTGACTCTCTGTGGTCATTAAAAATCCCAGGGCGTTTCTCGAGTAGGGGTGTAACCCCAGCATCCTGGACAAATTTCCCATTGGCCCTAACCAATCATGGCCTCCTAGTAATCCCCATCTATGAATTGGTTTCATTACTCTGCTCTCCTCCCCACTGATAGCTGATGTGTGGGGAGCGCTCTGGCGCACTATGGCTGTTATCACATCATTCAGGTGGATGCTGCACATTGGTGGTGGTGGAGGGGAGTCCCCATTACCTGTAAAATGCTTTGAGTAGAGTGTGCAGAAAATGGACAAGCAATTATTATTATTATTATTAATTTAGCTACAGTATTTGGGCTCAGTCGCCCATACTATACGCATTAACTTCTTTTTGCGCTTGGGGTTAGTCGTGTGGTTCTCCTTTACAGTGTCAGTGCTGAGAGACAAGCAAGACCCTGCAGGCTGGCATGTGTGGTTCAGCTCAGGTGTGAACATCAGTTAGGGACTCGCTCAGTGTACTAACCAGCAACCCTGCTTCTGGTCCTGAGCAGGGCTGAAGACTGTAGAAGAAGGGACCAGTACATCCTTATCCACACTACCTCCGACAAATTACTACACATTACTTTAGAAACTAAGCTATTTAACAAAATGATATGCAGTATATTAGGGCTTTTGCTACTATTTAAAGTTAATGAACTGTACTGTAAAAAAGAAGTTAATAAAACTATTAAAACATGAATTATTTTTTTTTAATTTAATCAACGGACTATACAAATTCGATGAATAATGATTTGTACATATGGAAACTAATACTGAAGCCAAATGGATAGTTTCAGGACTAAATTAACCTGTCAACCTCATATGTTTATTCTAGTGGCAGTCTGCTAGTTGTTAACCTTGAGCAGCGATTCAGAACCAGTTAATTTTTAAAAATTAAGAAAAGCTTTGAGCATTTGCATGGGTAAGATACATTCACTGTGTTTCTGCTTGCTTCAGTCAGCCACATCCAAGAAGAACCAGTGTGGAGATTAAAAGAGACAGTGGTTAAAAAGCAGTTACATTAAGTTCCACAACAATGTGGCAATAATTATTATGTCACTAGATAAAATATGAATAGTATTCTAGGAGAGTAGCTCATGTTAACTGCATTTAAATATCAATTTGCTTGCTGCTTGCTGCTCGCTATACAGTGATTCCAGGCTAGAACGCCATTTCCCATGATAAGCAATTTTCCCAGCACAGTTTTAGCAAAGGCTACTTAAGGCCTCAGTGTTGTGCCAATGTGAGTCCAACCTTCTTTGCTAACGGGCTGTGAATCGTTCATTTTCCCCCTACAACAATTATTTTTCACGTTTTGAAATTATAGGCTAAAACTGAAAATATCAAACAGAAAAGTAATGACAAGGTGGTACCTAGTGAGTTTGCAATAGCACCAACTGAAGTTTTCACACAAGTACTCATGCATTCAGACAGCAAACACAGAGAATATAATGTAGCTGCTGTATGTCACAAGGATTTCTTTTTTACAAATTTACTTATCATATAGGAAAGCTAAGGAATAATGTACTCAAGTCCATCACACATACTGTACAGTATCAGTACAGTACATACAGCAAAGCAACTGAATGTATAGTCAGATGCAGACAGATTCATTACGTAAACTTATTTTTGTATGAGGTACATAAGTAAAGTGATGTGTACATGAATTTTGTTTGTGAAGCTGGGATTACACCTCCGAGGTTAAAATTAACTTTTTTTAAAAGGTGTAATATAAACTTGCAATTTTGTTTTTGCCCAACCAAGAGTGAAAAACATGGAGACATTATGGTTGTCAGGTGATTAGCTGAAAGTCAGTTATTCACTTAAACTTTCACATTTTAATTGGTAACTTGGCACAACTGACTAAACAGGTCTTTGTTAGTTCAATTATAGCAGAGTGTGGATGACATTCTTGACTGGAGGAGTCCAGGCATGCTGGCTCTTGGTTAACTAATTGCTGTGGGTTTGGCCTCAATTCTGAGGGATCTTGTCAGGCACAAATTTCAACATACAAGAGGGACCAGCCAAGAAAGAGGTCATTATGCAGTCCGGAGTTTTTAAACATGACACCTGCAAAACACATCTCCATAGAGGATCCTGATGCAATACATGCATTTCTAGATAAAGGCTACTGATTCATCCTGATTCATTTGTCTGTCTCTTTGAAGCTGAAGAGCCCCATTAATTAAATACTGCATTTGCTGCTTAGCACACTGGGACTTTAAACATTACATATTAAGAAAAATGGTGCAAGGATCTTCTTCATTTGCTGCTGGTACCCTAGTGGCATTAAATTAATGTAAAATAAAAACAAAGACACTGGGTACTAAAGCTTTGACAAATTAGGGCCTTGTTAATACATAACATTTTAAAAGGCATTGGATTTTTTATTATTTATAAAATCTTCATCCCATCAGTTTTTGCACTCTACACACTTCACAGCTTTTCTAACATAAATTCTAAGGTCAAGCTGTTAAATAATCAGAGCCTCTGGAACTACAGATAGCTCGGATAAGCTTTCAGGGCACTTAATATTAACCATTGCTAAAGAAGTTTAAAAGAAGATTATTTACTTGAGTGAATCATGTTATCATCAGTATTTTTTATGTAAATAAGGATTTCATGGATGCCATTTTGAAGTGCTTTGATTTTAAATGACCCAACAGAGCAATCTGAAAATAATTTGCGATTATGTGAAAAAATGTGAAGAACACTAATAGGTATTACAAATATGAAAGTATACATATCATCAATTTTAATTCAAGTGAAATTTACTGACCCACGAAACATTTTCACAATTTCTGAAATTTGAGCAGGGAGACTGTGAAAATATTCTGGATTGATCTTATCACAACTGAACTGAAAATGTGAGATACATACTGTACATCCACCTTGCTAACATCAAAATAGCATGAGCTGAATGACCATTATGATCATCCTTCCACTACATAGTTCATACAGATCTGTCTTGTCATTTTATAATTTTTTAAATCTTAAGATATTCTAATGAGTATACTTGCTTGAACAAAACTGGAATGAACTTAAAATTTGTTATAGTAAAATAATAGTGAAATTTAACTTGGTCTTTGATGACTCCGTGGAACCCTCTATGCATAAAGGGATGTGTAAGCAGTTATTCACATGCTTTTCCCTGTGCATGTTATTAGTAGTAAGGATTTATTAGTGAATTAGCAAAAGACATTGTTCCTTATACTGTGCTTCTGATTAAAGTAATATGTCTCTTAGGTTAGTTTGCTCATATTGTAGCTCAAAACCAAACCAAAGTTACTTACATATCTTTGCGATCCATCATATTCACACCTTTCAATTTTTCCCAGACTTCCATCAGAGAAGTACAGCTTCTCTGCTTTGTGGTCAATTGTGAGTCCGTTGGGAGTCAGGATGTCCGTGCTAACGATGACCTGCATGTTGTTTCCAGATAACGTGGATCTTATGATGCTTGGGTGCTGCTCATTCCAGTTAGTCCAGAACATCAGGCTAGAGTGTTCAAAAGAAACTCAGCATTATTAGGTATTCGCTGCTTTAACATGGCAATCATCTCTGGAGCTTGGGAAAAAATGACAGAAACAAGCAATAATGTTTTACTCCTGTGTTGAAGATTATTTATTTACAGTAACTTATACATGAGACCCTCACAAATAATTTAATCTCAATCATGGGCTATGAACTTTATAAATTTAAAGCTCCAGACAGTATTTAAATGTGTGACTAAATCTGTGTTAAAGACACGTCTTTCACTATAACTTAAGCCTAGTAAGTACATCTGCCTTTTCAGCAAGAGCTGTGCATGAGATTATAAAATGCATGAAGCATGTAGAAGAGTTGGTCATAAGTTTTCCATACTGTAAATCAAGATCTCAATTATTTTTGCTTCCTTACATCATTAATAAAAGGACAGCAAATGTTTAGTGATATCAGGCAGAGACAACAGTTATATCAGGTGATGCTTTGACCTACTGTACATTTTCTTGCAATTCCATATATTGAATAGAAAATTCATATTTGACAAACTGACATAATTATTTTTTAACACATCATATTATAATACTGTCCAAACTTAAAACATCAAATTTCTGTAATTTTAGATGAATCCACCAGAGCTTTCCAGGCCTGTCATTTTGATGCACCTTAAATGTTATCAAAAATTATATGCCAGTTAAAATTTAAAATTTAAATCATATGCCATTTAAAATTCCCTACAATTGTTTTTGTACTAAACAGCAGACTTTTTTCTATCTCACAGATCGGCTCGCCCTTTTCAGATTTGTTTATTATTTTTAGTAGATAGAGTAGATATACTGTACTTTATTAATCCCGTGAGGGAAACTGCAATGCAAGAGCAGCCAGGCGCAGTCAACACAGCACAGTACAACATGATAATACAATAATACAGTAATACAATACAATAAATACAGTCAGTAAGAAGTGCAATAATATTATTATTAATAATCTTTTCTTACTGGTACCTATCTACATAACTTTATGTAGACACCTTCCCCCTTTACACCTTCCCCCTTCTCTTCTCTCAATGACAGACTTATTTTGGTGTAGTCTTCTCTATTCTCATGCAGGTTTTGACTTCACACCTCTCTTCGCCTCTCTGCCTCCCCCCTTTCCCTCCTCTTTTTCCAGCTTTTGTTCTCCTGTGCTATTTAATCTTTGCAGTCTACCCTGTCTTTCTCACACCTGAAGAAGACTCCATGGCTGAAACGTTGTGTTTCCTTTCTTTTCTTTTCAGCATGAAATAAACCCGTTACCTGTTCCTTTGCAGGCTATGCATGCTGACGCAGCTCCCTACTTGAACTACATAACGTTAATGTATATTGTGTCTAGATTACCCTGAACAAGATTCTGATTAAATTCCCAATCAGTGCACTGATGAAAACATTGATAATGGTCTTCAGTTTCTTGGTCATAACAACAGTCTTCCGTCACATACTGTACAGTACATAAATTAACAAATACATTTCTGTGTAAACATATAAATTGTATTACTGAATGTATTGGCTTTTACAAAATGTCTGTTTCTATTTTTGTAGTATAATGTCTCAACAAGTCAATTGGGTGCTCTTGTGGATTCATCTTTCAATGTTTTTACAGTTTTGCAGGCAGGACAGTTTTGCAGTTGATACACAGATTAACTAAGGAAACAAGCAAACCTCAGGCAGATTTGCATGTATTCTGGTAATTCTTTCTTTTACTAAACTATATTATATTGAGGACTTACAAAACTGACTATTACCATCAGTAGTAACAAATCTATTAAAACGTTGTTTTATGTGGTTGTTATGCAAAATCTAGTAAATATGAAACTAAAATTATTTTAAGCAAATTATTTTAAAAGCATTTTATAATAACATTTAATAGCTGTAGGCAATTTCTGAACAAATGTATGTATACATCTGCTCTATATACTGAATAGGTCACAGTAAGAGCTTAAACCAGTGACTTCATGTATTTAATTATATTTACTGGGATTGTGCTTTTATGTTTTTGCTATAACAAAGTATTTAAGACCTGTACCCACCACCCCTCTGCATTCCCTGCAGTGATGATGTCAAGGCTACAGAGAATGCAAAAGCATTGCCTTCAATGGTCAGGTAGTCATTAAGTTCTGCAGATATAGCCCTTGATGGACACAATTAAGCCAAAACCACATCAGTGATTCTATCATAGAATGGCAAACACTCATAGAACACAAGCACTTTAAAGTGGTGAGGATAAACCTGAAAACATCATCGCTGCTTCTGCACACAGCCTCACTTCTTCAAAGGTGCTGCTGTGTATACACAGAGATGACAGCATGTGTCACCCAGAATACAGGTAATTTGGTAAAAAGGGGCACTTGTACAGAGAGAGTGCTTCAGACTGATGCAAGAAGAAAAGTAAATTGGATCCTGGAAAAGGGTTAATTTAGTGATAGCTAAATAGAGGTCTAAGGACAAGCAAGGGAAGGTTTATCAGAAACAACCTTTTACCTACAGTACAAGGAAGGACAGTGTTGGGTCTCCAATGGTGTGAGTCGTGGTCAGCACTGTGCATTTGACACCTATTAGAGATCCACTTGCTGAATTCTTCCTAGTAGCAGCTGACCTCGGAAAAAAACTTACTGAAGCCAGAGGTTTTCGGAGTATATCCCACACTGTCTCTTCACAAGAGCAATAACCACTTAATTTACACATAATTCATCACAGGGAGTTTGGGCAGAACCTCAACCACAGCCCCAGACTGCCTGTGGGAGCACTAACAGACAAATGTCCCTTATCTTAACTGCTCCAGTTAGAAACAAACAATCTGTTTATAGTGTGTAGTATATAAAAGGCTGTACGGAGAAGACAGGCTTAAAAGCATGCACACACAATCATCTTCCTTGTCCGCTTTCTGCTTTGTTGTGTTCATCTGATTTTGTATTATATCAATTAGACTACATTTAATGAGATCCAGTAAAACATTCATATAAAGATGCTAGCTCATCTTTGGCAAGTTTCCACAAAGAAGCATGGATTGCATCTACAGCAATAATTTCCTCGGTTAACCTGATTACAAAATTAAGAATATACAGTACAGCTAATATAAATTTGTTAAAAGGGTTTTATTAAGTACAGGAAGATAAATCATTTCAAGTAAATTTTTAATTAACTGCAAGCTTCCAAAGGTTATATTGAAACTGGGCCAAATTCCAGGCTGGGAAAATGTGTTCTGTGTCAGACATTTAAAAAGATCTCGTTTTATCCTAATGCCAGGTCAAAGTTACATTTGAGAGCTGTTCTGAGCACGGGGAGTTCCAGGCATTTGGATGTACTCCCTTTTCCATTCAGTAAGCCACATGACAGACCGTGATGCTGCTTTGTCTCAGGTGCCTGTCATTTCATATTTGTTTTTCTCAGATAAGCAGCAGTTAAAGCAATTAGGTGATGTCTCAGTTTGAATGCTCTTTCAGAGCAAAGCCTCAAAGTTCTCTGCTTACAGACAGATCTAATTTCACTGCTGAAAGCAGAGGATTGAATTCATTCTGGTCACATCTGAGAATTTTTTGTTTTTATAATTCTTATAATCTCTTTAAGGCAGTGTACAGTATGTAGAATGCACCACTAACCTACACTAAACCTTATTTAGCTTTCCTGTTAATTTCAGCATTGAGAGGATGTCCATGTTAAGTAAACCTAAAAAGAATATCTTGGGTTTTAAATGCAAATGTATTGGTAACATTCATGAAAGAATGCAGAACCAATCAATGGTTATTTATACTCAACGACTATGTGACCATTGAAGGCTGGGTATAGCAATGCTTTGCATTCACAAGCTGTGTAACTAGAGATTTTACAGTATATTCAATTTAATAAATTGTTGCTCAATAACTGTGTGTAATCCTTTGAAAAAACTTTTTTAAAAGCAAAATGAAGCACTAATAAACTATGTGGTGACTGCACATTATAACATTGACCCTCCCACTCCTCTGACGTGGTGGGACAGTAGGTTTCCTGTGCAGCACGATAGAAGATTCTGACAAGTAAACAGCTGCCAACAAGCTGCGGCAGTTGGAAGCCCAGGCATGGTTTGTTTAATGTTGGCCTGTCTTTACTCAACATTGCAAAGGGAGTTATATACTGATGCAGAGCGTCAGTGTCTTACTTCTGGCACTCATCCAAAGCAAGGACATGTGGATGGTCCTCTTCTGACATCGTGACAACAGCCTCTTTGTAAAAAGCTCCAGCCCTGCTCTGGTCAATGGTGTGTCTGCTGATAGTAGAGGTTGTGGAGCTGGTCCAGTACAGGGTATCCCAAGCCCTGTGATAGGCCAGGCCTTCCACAGATCCCACATCTGGAGGAAGACAAAATGTTAGGCACAGTCAGCAATCGCCAGCCTGATGTCCGATCAAGTGTAAATATTACTGCAAGGCAGGAAAACATAATTACAGTGATATCTGTACATAATATAGCATTGTGAGGACTTAACAGGTTATTCAAATACTTGTCAAATGTAATAAGATCATGGCTGACACAGCAAGAAGATGATTACAGTGAGGTCATCTCTTTATTAAGCATTTAAGTATGAAAGATGGGGTAGGTGTTGGACATAAAGTAGATGCACTTAACCACAGACTTGTGCCTTGTTTGAAAGGAAGAGCATACTATCCATGCACTTTTGAAAGTCATTTCTAAAACACTGTTTTTTTTCCAAACAAGGATAAATGGCACACTCTATTACACATAGTTGCATTTTATTTCATAGTCTCCATTGAGCTTTAAAACAGGGGGGGAGGGGTAAAATGAAAAGCAGGAAACCATAGGAATCAAAGCTCACTCACAGAGGCAGTAATAATTTCAGACAGGTATGATGGACTCAAGCTGTGCAGAAAAGTTAACAATTGAATATTATGGGCTGACTTCAGACCAGTGCTTGGCAAAGCATCCGACAATGTTACACATAATATTAACAAAATCCAATTGCATTTTTCCATTACAAATAGCTTATTCACAAAAGAAAGATGTTTCAAATCAGTAAGAATGCCTACCAGCACCTTTTTGATTTCTAAGTTTTCTCTGCACTGGTCTAGAACCATTTTATCTGTTATTGATCCTTCAAAACATTCTAAAAACCTCTTTTTTCACTAAAGCGATGTATGTCTTAAAAGGTGTTACTATAGGTTAAAGATGTCAGTCTGCTGGGCTTTTTCCACTATATTCTTGCTAGAGATGTATAGTGTGTGAGAGAGTGCTTTGTAAATGTATTCATTGCATGATGATTATTATTATTATTATTATTATTATTATTATTATTATTGATCAGATATTACCTCTATCATAAACTGTCTCTATCATTTAGCTGTATATTTGTATTCTACACCATATATCCATTTGCTAAAAGTGACTTATTCCTGGGTCATAGCATATTTTTTAGATAAACATCTTATTTTTAAATTTGAAGTTATTTACATTTTAAAGTCCCCTCTTCCTATAGGAGACAGTGATAGAAGATCACTGGAAGGCTGGAGTACACAAGGAGGTGCATATTTAGTTCCAATTTTTAATTTTTTGTAAGATAAATTGCAAAAAGCCTGAAATATTGCTGGGAGCAATGGTGATATTACAGAGAAGGTCAAAATAAGGATATTTCCTTTTTTTTTCCTTTATACACCCTTCCCTTCTCTTTTTGGCACTCCCCAAATTGGACCTTCACTGTTTGAAGAAAGATTATGATTTTTTAATGAATAGCGTGCTCTTGCTGTGAAGGGCTACATCACATAAACACATGAATGGTAATATAATTCACCTGCTAGTGACATTCTGAATTAAATCAGTAATGGGGTGTATAACTGATTAAACATCTACACAACAGAAAGAAACAGCTTATGATTTAGTGAGGGGATGGTGGAGTGATCAGATCATTACCCTGCCTTCTGCAATACATCACCTTTTACAGCGCTTAACGAAGACGGATCTTCATTCAGAGAGACAAGATGCGGCCAATCAATATTGCCTTTCTGCTCTTCACCTTACTTTATCCCTAAGACCCAACAGCCACCTTATCAATATTTGAAAAAAAAATATTTTTTTGAGGGCTCCTCTTGCTCAGCAGGCAAAGTGAAGCTTTTGGAAAAGGATCTTGGGAGCTCTCAGTGGAAAAGCTTTTATCTTGACCCAAGGCAGCACATCTCCAGCCAAAACCCTACTGAGAGCATGTCTGACATTTAGTTTAAGTGCTGGCATCTTTTTCGAGTTAGTTCTGAGTTGTCAATGAAAAAAAAAGTTGTCCATGTGACTTTTTTTTGTTAAAAGTTTGAGTTTTGTCATATCCTTTAAAGTTTCATGTTCTAATATAAAATAAAGTATATCTATTTTTAAAGCATATTAGCTCAATACTAAAGCAGAATAATATCATTGCCATTTCAGAATAGTCTAGGTATAGTTTTAATGGTTTATAACAAATTGTTTTGCATTTTATGATTAATATACAGATGCCCATTTGAGGCAGTGAAGTCCTTTTGCTTGTAAGCCCTGTCGTTTCTTGAACAGAGTCTAATTAGGTTAATTGCAAAATTTAATACACGATAACCAAATTGTGCTTGTAATCAGCACTGTGTATAATCAATTCACAATTTTAAGCTTACAATGGACTTTTTAAAGATGTATCAATTAAATGAAACAAATTTTGTCTGATTGAATTTGACACAAAGACACCAGCTTTACTGCTATTCGTTATTTTATTAACTTTGAAAAGTAAGATTTTAAGTATCCATTTAAAATCTAAATACTGATTTGTTGAGTTAAATTTAAGTATATACTGTATATTTAGTGACAGTTAAAACATAAAAAAACATTGTCAAATGCATAATAAATCTTTCTACAGTATATTATGCCGACCCTCTGTAATGCCCCTATTGCTTGGTCAGTTAATTTTCCCTGCTTAATAATACAGTACTTAGTCCTTCTTTGAATGTAATATGTTAATAAAACTGGATATAATTAATGGTTACAAAATCTACTGTTAATCAATTTAAACCAGGCCTTAGATTAGCATTTAAGTTACAGCTGAGCAAAATCATCTTCAAAGAATCTGAACACTCCCCCATGCAAGAAAGGACCAAGACATTCTCATGCACAATTGTTAGTGAGGATGTGGGTTGTACAGTATATTGACAAGTATTGACCTGCCATGCTCGTGGACTAAATGGACATCAAACACCTAGATGTAACCATGCTGCTGGTTTCTTCTATAGCAGTGTTACCACCAGGACAGAAAACCAAAAACCGAGACTTTTTACAAATCCCAAACTGGAAGTACAACTAGGTTTTCTCCAGCTGTACCCCTCACAGCAGGATGAAAATGCTTTGTGCCTGAAATATACATAATTACATATACATTTTGACTCCTGCTTTATTTTAATTCAGAAATTTAATTTTAATTCCTTTCATAAAATACCTATATAGGAGGTAAGGAGAAAGCATGCAATATTTATTGAACAGTTAGTGGACCAACGAACCCTACTGTACCTCAAAAAAGCAAACACTTTCACTGACTCCCACAGTAGTGGGACCACATACACAGTCCTGTCTTTCTTTAGGACCCAGGAGACTTACAGGCGCCCAGCAGTGAGGGACCGAGACTTGAGTTACCGAGGCTGTTGCATTTCAGAAGTTAAAGAATAAAAGCACAGCAGTTCTCACTGCATAAAATGAGACTGTTACAGGGGTGTCTTTTTCAGTTTAAATTTGCAAATTGTGAAAAAAAAATTGCCAAGTACTCAAAAAATGTATTACTGGATGGCCTACAGTAAAAACTCTGATAATACATACTATATATGAATTTATTCATATTTCAGGGTTTTACCACAAAAGATCTAATATTATATAAGGATTTATTATATATAAATTAAATTTACTGTAGCTTGGGGTTTAGAATGAATTTGTTGACATTATTGCAATTATTGTCACTAATGTTTTTTTAATAAAATAGTTTTTCACATTCATTATCCCTGTTTTGCACAACTGAAATCTTACAGTTTTTATATACTGTAGGTGAATTCTTTACAGTCAGTCAGTCACTATGTTGGTCAGCTGTTTTTATAATGATTTATGTAAGCTTCCTTTATTTTCATGACACCAGAGCAGAGCTGGAAATATCAATTTCATCAATTTCCCTACGGGATTAATAAAGTATTATCTATCTATCACTTCTGTGCTGATGCTTATTGCACTTTAGGAATTGAATGGCAATTTAAGAATTTGTGTTTTTTACATACAGTACTACTATAGGATTGTGTCATTATACAGAGTTTAAACAGAGTTTAAAGCACTGCCATTTCACTTGTATTGAATTTATTTTTACTAACTTTGAAAGAATGAAAACTATTTTAACATTTCATTTTTAAGTTTTCTTAAAGAACATGGATGGTGATGTTGACAGCATAAGCTATCAAGTCCTTCAAAAAACAAACTTCTAAACAAGCATTTGGATGCCACCTTTGTAATGCTTTGAAAATCACTGCACACCTGTTTCCATCAAAATTAAAGTGCACGAGTGATGTTTTGTTTTCATTTGAGCTCATAAATGCTGCAGTGCTCAGCAAATAACTGAACCGTTAACTTCTATTAAATGCAAAACTGGCCTAGTGCATAAAAAATCTCATGAGTTGTCTCCTGAAGTTACTGTGATATTATTGGTACAATAACTTAATCTAATTTCATGAAGGGGGTCAGTTCAAGTCCATGGGTTAGACCATTGACTGTCTTCCATTTTAGAGGGTTGTTGCCATGTGTGATTTGGACTCCAATATCAAATGTCTCTAAAATATCTTCAGGTTTTCTTGCTGCATAATTTGTTCAATTTCAAACAGTTTTATAGCTGTAATAGTAACATACAGTTTATATAAAACAATTTGGAGAAAAAGAAAATGCTTCATATCTTGGTTTATTGTAAAAAAAGTTATAACTATGTTCCATAGAACACTGGTTTACACTGATGAGGGTTCTGGAATATTTCAGTCTTGCCAATATTACATTCCACTACTTTGCCTTATTCATCTTGCATATTTAACCTTTAGTGAGATACTGGATCTCCATCAGTGGATCCAAGAGCCAATCACAGGAGAATAATACGCCTCCTGTCAAATGAGTGGTGTAATGATGTTTTAATGGCTTACAGGTGGTCAATTCTTGAGATATGGGGTATAGCCAATGCCTCCGAAGCAATAAAATATTTGAGGGAATACTTAAAGTACTAACAGCAGACGCTGAACTCTGATTTATTCTTTCCAATAAAATGCTTTTGACAGCTATATGTGCAGGAAATCATTCAAGAAGCTTAGGAAGAATTTATTGAGACAATGCAGTTTAATTAAGAAAATATGATTCATTAACATCTTTGCCCTTTTCAATGATAGGAAGCTGAGCTATTTTAAAATTAGTAGCTTCAGCTGTTCAGCTTCAAAAGAGCACAGAGTTTTGGAAATGATCAGAGTAGACTTGCAGTATATTAGATAAACTCAATTTAACTACTCCAAATAATTCATTCATTGATCTCAGTTTCCACTTAAATAATGAGAAGCACAGTGTTTTATTTCAGTAGTTCTCTAACCATAGTTTGTTTTACATGTTCTAACATCTAAAGAAAAAGTTGTCAGGCAAAGTTATCACTTTAATTCAGTCAAAAATGACACTTAACATCTCTTTGTATATTTCTTAAATGGAAAATGATATACAGTAAGAAAACAAAGGTAATTTACCCAGAAGGTAATGGTAAGTTTAGTGGTTTCTAGGAAACTGAATAGATCATACTGGAGGAATGGAGGACATTCTTTTGAAACCAATTGTCCTCTTTAACCCAAGGAAAAGTTAATGCACATTGTACGGTATTTAGTGTTCCAAGAGCAGTGCTCTATGTTTAGGTAAGCAAACTACAAAGCAAGTGTTACTCACTTTTAATTTGTGGCACAAAATAGTGAAAAGGCAAAAAAGACATGGCTTTCAATCCAACTCTGGTCTAAATGTTAATTTCAAAGCTGCATGAGCACCTTGAACTTTTGCCACTCAAGTCCTTACAAAGCATTAGCCCTGTAAACAAGAGGACAAGACCTTTTCTCATTATTATCAAGGTGATAAAATATTCCAGTATGGCAGCTCATAAACAAATGAGATGAGAGAGGGTGTCATCTATCAGCCACATGAACCACAGAGCTCTCAGTCAGAGTTCCAGCCAGCTGCATTAGCCTGGGACTGTAACACATCGACCTAAAGAAGTCTACTACATACAAAAACACCTACAAAAAATAAAACTGACACACAGACAGACGTTTGGGGAATCTGGTGATGATAATGCCAATACACCACCAAAAAATGTAATTTTAATTTGGTGGTGCACAATGTAGGAGAATTTGGTAACCATTAACTTAATCATATTTCCAACAGCACTGATGGGCTATTTGTCACGTAGTGTCAATCACACAAGAAACAGTCAAGACTATCCATCTATCTATGGTACAGTGACATAGCAGTTAGTACTGCTTTCCTCACAGCTCTTGGATCATGGGCTTAATTGCAGACTGGTGCGTGCACTTTCTACTTGCAGTTTGTGTACCTTCCCATCTCCCCGTCTTGCAGGAGGTTTCTGCACGTGGTGCAATTTCCTCCAATAGTCACACGCTATTAAGGGTATATTCCTGCTCCTTGTCTGCCAGGTTAGAGTCCAAATCAACACAATGCTCTAAGATAAGGTGATGACTGAAAAAGGCCTATTTCCCAGCTGTGGAATGGAATATACCATCTATAGGTACATTGTTCATATCTTAAAAAGTTATTCGATTTTTATCAGAAATACAGAGCAACATGCAAGAAAGCCTCCTGAAATCTTATAACATATATTCTGTATATGTTAACTAGCACAAATGTTGCAGCAATTTCTGTGTGTGAGTACGCCCTGCAATAAAGGGTCTGGTTCTGCCTTACACTCGGTGTCTACTTAGTTAAGCTTTGGGTCAACGTGACCCTCAAAGGATAAAGCGGTTACTGAAGATGGATGGATTGGATAGATGGATAGAAACTAATCTCACTCAGTCCTCTATGACTCAGAAAGTCATGATGATGTACAGTAGTAGGTTCTTTTAAGCAGTTCAACACCAAGTAATAGCTTATTCTTTACAGTTGAACATATTCACTGTGGCATGCCAGACAGAGCATAGACTGATGATAGGGAGAGCTCATTTTCTTCATTTCTGATAAATTGTTTCACAATTTCAGACCTGTGCTGAATGTTCTCAGTGGTTGCAATGTGCAGATTGATTGCATATTTACATCAATACTAAAATTCAATACTAAAACTCACTAAACTATGAGTGCCATTTTCATTCACCTACTGATATTTTATGTCTTGTAATTTTATTATATGGGTGCTTTAGAAATGTCAGCTTGAATGAAAAAATTATGTCCCATCAGGTGCAGATTTCTTTGGTTCTCTTCAGTGTCTATTCAAGGTCAGATTTCCTACAGTATATGCCCAAACTCAAAACCAATCCTGTTTCCCCCAATCCTTCATGATGTACAAAAGAAATGCAACACCTTTACCAGCTAGTTTAAACACAGATGTCAAACAAAAAAAACAGAAAATAAACACAATTACTGTGCACAATTACTGTGCAAAAGGTCTGCACCTATTTACTGTAAATACTATGATTTACGCTGAGGAAAAAGGGTAACTATCCCAGTTACTCTTTAAAGTTAGATCTCAAGAGAGCTATGATTTTTTTCTTTTTAAAAACTGTTCTTGTTTTAACTGTCAGTCAGACATCAGCACAACGGCACTCCTGAAGTAGGATTGTCCATACGAAGGTAGTACCATGTTCTGTATGAGCATTTAAATGATCATGGCAGCAATGATGGATAGATTCGATCTGATCAGCTACTGGAAACATTCCTTCACTCTTCCTGGGCAAAATTTGGTCACGGTCATCTTCTATTAACAGCTTTAGTATTTTAATTCCAGAGTTGTTTAAGTACAATCTTGGCATATAAACACAGGAATCCTAGTGCCATCCTTTTTCTGAAGTCATGACATTATAATCCTAGCCCTGTATGGTCTACATGTACTGTACCTCAGGTATCGGAAACCTATGACACGTGTGCCATTATTGGCATGACAAGGGATTTTTAACTGCACATGCAACCAAAATGTTAAAAAGTTATAAAAACTGTGCTTGCCTGTTCTGTAAATCTCTATGACATGCTACTCCATGAAAGCTCTTTGGTGTAGAAGAAAACAATTCTCTTGTTTTATTTACTGCATTATTTTTAGTGAGGCAGTCTTTTGCTTTCACAATTAAAGTTCAAAATATGTGCTGCTTATTAACAAGTGTAAAGTCAAACATTTTGCACAAAATGGCAACTGCTAAGAAAGCCCAGTTAGATGTTCACTCATTTCAGCCCCTTTGGAGAGATGAATATGACTTTTGTGCTCTATGTTGTAACCCAAAATGGGATGCAAAACTAAACCTAACCCAATGTATCCAATGGACACAATGTACCCAGTGTATGCAGTGTACCCAGTCAAATAAAATGTATCCCAATGTATCCAAAGTCAACAATGTGCACAATTTACTCTATGTACTAAATGTAGTAAATCCAATATACCCATTATGCCCATAGTACTCGACATATCCAATGTACCTAATGTATCCAGTGTACCCAATGGATATGTACAAAATGTGCCTGATGTACAAAATACTGTATACTCAATGTACCAAATGTATTCCATATACCCAATACACACAATGTCCTCAATGAAGCCAATGGACCCAATATACACACTTTACCTTATGTACCTATTCTACAAAATGTACTACATGTACCTAATGTGCCCAATATACTGTACCACTGTACACAATTTACTTATTTCACCCAATGTACTTAATGTATCCAATGAACCCAATCAACCCAAAGGACAGAAATGTACCCAATATACCCAATGTCCTCAATGTACAGTACACAAATTCCAATGTACTCAGTGTACTCAATGTACTCATTATACAGTACCTAATGCACATGGTGGACATGTCTGTTTGTACAAAAATAAACGCAGCTGCAACATTGGGGTCATGACAGAAAGTGTCTGTGAGCCTGATATCAACTCATCAGTCTTACTGTGTTCATTTTACCTCCTAGTGAGTTTCTTCAGATGTTTGTTACTGTGGTCTATGTTCATCAGGAAGCTAACATGTTTAGGGCACTGGAGAGAATCGCCCAGACTTTTCAGCATTTTCAAAACAACTTTCACAATAGTCCCAATTTCATCATGGGAGATTTTAAACACTGTACCCTACTAAAGTCACTTAAACATTTTCATTGGTACAGTATGTTACCTGTCCAACTTAGCATAATGGGGTATTGAACTTGTGTTACAGGTCAGTTAAGGAGGTGTACAAATTCGCTGCTAATGTTCATCTGAAAACAACATGGTGTATTTGGTTACGACCTACAAGACAGCCCTCCCGAACACATGGTGGTTCGAGTCTGAACCAAGGACTCACAGTGACTGTGGGACTGCTATGAGTGCACTGATTGGGACATGTTTAAGCTTTCAAATTTTGATCTTGATGAACTGACAGATACAGTTATTAGTCATGTTACATTTTGTGCAAATACTGTTTAACCTATAAAAGCTTGTGCTGTGCTGTCTTGGATGACAAAATCTCACAAGTCGGCTCCAAATAGGAAAAAATACAGTTTTTACTAAGGGGGTGTTGTTTTCAGTATGGAGGCTCAAAAGAAACAAAAAGGTAACTCAAAAGTTAAAAAAGAGATTAAGTTGGCTAAATTAAGGCATAAAGATAAAGTGGATTGTGAAATGAGTAAAGGTGATTTGTGCTAGATACTGTAACTGTTATTTTTCTTTTATTTTCTAAATGTCATTTCTTTAGCAAAACGTTCTTAGGATCTGGAAAGAATCAGTTGTGCTCCCTTTGGCAAAGTTCATACAGTATCTCCTAGTTCACTGAATGATTATAGTCCACTAGCCCTCACCTCATTGGTAATGAAAACCTTTGAACAGATTGTGAAAGGCAAGGGTGTGGTACAGAGTCAATTAGACCCATTTCAATTTGCTTAAAGGGCAGATAGGAGTGTGGAACATGCTACAGTATGCCCTTTTAACTTTGTTCTCCAGCATCTTGAGGAAAATAAAACTCATGCTAGGTTGCTTTTTGGGGATTATTCTTTAATTGTATTCAACCATAATCACTGGTAACTAAACTATTGATTTATTTTACTCTTAATCTTAATCTTGTGATCTGGGTTACTGATTTCCTTACAGATAGAACTCAGAGGGTAGGGGTCAACAATATTGTATCTAACGAACTGTATTCTTCTAGTGCAAACTAAGTTCTCAAAAACTGTGGCACTAACCTTGCATATGGCATGTGTGTATTGTTATTTTTGTTTTTTCTTTATATTGTCCGCTACTGTAAAACAAAATGTCCCTTGAGGATTATAATGAATATCTCACTGTTTCTCATCTTTCAAGACAGACCCAGATGAGATTCTTGGATCAATTGCCTAATAGCAACAAAAAGAGCTAGATGAACTTAAAGACTTCCTCTCATCTGTAAAGTTTACAGTATGCTATTATATCTTTTGAAACTCTCTACTGTATATTCCTTTTCAACTCACTTTGGAAATTGTAAGCCTACTTAAATATTGAGTGCCTGGTACTGTATGTCCTTGACATCGTATGATTTCAGTTCAATATTTTGTTATCAAAGCAATATTGCTAATCAATTCTCAAAACACACAACACAACACATCTATCTGCTTACTGTTTTAAAGTATACTGTGTATGTGCCCAAACAGCTACTGAATTAACAATGGTGTTTTACAGTATCTACTTATACCACCACCTTCCATTAATTCAATGCTCTCATGAATTTATTAAGACCACACAGCGTTCTCAATGCAAAAACAGTAGTCCAGTACACAAAATACAGAACCATATTTCTTAAAAAGAATCCAAGAGATGGGGCAAAAGGAGTCATTGGATCTATCAAGTGTCAGGCAACATTACAGATATGGTACCTTTAACCATCATTTTTGACAGTTAAATAGGTCACATTTAGCTCAAAAGAATAGTGGCAGCCATTACAAAGCTCTTACTAGATGTAGTATGTGTTAAGCTTTGTAATACATCATGGGTTATGCCACAATGTTTGCGATGATAGATTTTTCACAAATGGGTGCTAACGCTTAAAGTTCAAAATAGCAGAAACAGATCTGACCACAGTACTTTATTTCACAATATGTAGGCTGTTGTACTGACTTAGCACCTAACATATCAATGTCAAATCCAATGGATTGAAAAAATGACCCCTTGTATTAAATATTCTGCTGCTGAGACCGAGCATTGAGCAATAGAGTTATGGGACTTATGCCAAAATAAATCCTGGCCCAAGTAAAATACTGTTACATTTAGACTGTTTTTACAAAACAATTACTCTAGTTAAAATGATAAATTCAGTAGGGAGAGCAAAGTTTCACCTCTGGTTGTGAAGCTGATTTTAAAGCATGGAATATATCTGTACATGAGAACCAATAACAAATAACCAAATTACCCAAAGATTTCCATTGATTTTGATTAGATGAATTCTGAGATGGAAAAGAAAATACAGCATGCCAGGCTATGAAACGGTTTTCCTGGCAGCATTCCAGGCTACAAAATGGTTTAAATTGTTGAGCTTATTTACTCTGCTAGTTAAAGGTAATGGAATTAATACTACAGACACTGTTAACAGACTGTACACTTGCAGTTTTAACAATTTGCAATTAAGACACTTTTCTTGACATCCCTGCAGTTTCATCTTTCCCAAAAGAGTACACTTCTGCAGACCAAGTGAACAGCCAGTACCATTCAGGCATCAGAGAATTACTTGGAGCCTACAATTAAAGACACTTAATTCCTGACACTAAACTTTCCAGTTTGAATCCAGGCTATAGGAAGACATTACTCCACAGCAACAGTTTGTGGGTCCTTAGCTTCCTCTACAACCTCCAATGGTCAGGCACTTCCAAATCTAATTATATTTTTATTGAAAAGACAAACAAATAGTACTGGACTAAAATCACCTTGATATCTATTTAGAGGCGTCAACCTGAGTTCCAAAAATGTTGACATTAATGTGATGGGTTAAGGTTAGTGTGAATTTTCATTGCTGTTTTTTGCACCAGTTTGTGTAAACATACCATGATTTACCCCACAAAAGAAATCTGAAAGAGTTTGGCTTGGGCTGGTTTCAAGCAGTCGAAATGACTATCTCATGTTGTATAAGGATAGAAATAGAATTCAGAATGGGAAAAGTGAACCCCAATCATAATTCAGTTAGCAAATATTTGTTAGAAATTCTGGGCCTGTTATATGAAAGGTGGAAATAAACAGCATAAGATTGATTTAGATTAGGACATTAAAATGTCCTAACATCTTTGTTGTATAAACATATGAATAATTGTTAAGAAACATCTTAAATATTGCTTTACTTTCATTGACTTTGGAAGGTTATACTGGCAGTGTTTAATATATTTAGTTAAATAATTTGGTTATTTATTCCAGTGGTGTCAATTTATCAACTGATCCAGTAACATATTTGTTTGGAACATAGTGTAAGAAAGCACATCTACTGTAAGTTTTCCTTTGAGTGGTTCCAGATGACAGCCTGACAGACAGAATATGTGCATATATAATGTAAGACTGCATTTACTATGTGAAAGAATTTGTATTCACTTACAGCTAAGAATTGACCTGTCCAGAACTGAGTATGATGATTCAGCTACTATAGTTCATTTTATAACAAAGAGCTAGAAGAAAAAAGAAGCTCAGAATCTGAGAATAACAGAGAATAAAAAAGCTGATGAAATTCTAATCCTGCAATAAACAGAGATTCAATATGCTGATGGTTCCCTGTTGAGGAAGATATGTCCACTCTGCTCCTTAGTTATAGTCTAACATTTATAGTTAGAGAATTAAATCACTTTCATTACAAATGTACATAGAAGCCCTGAGGCAGTCTAGCTTCAATTCTGAATATATGTCCTCTATGATCATCGATGACATATCAGATTTAGAGTCGCAGTTTAATGTATCAGAAGTGTTTATTTTTCTGTCCTTGATGATAAAGCACTTCAGATGTGTCTGTAGTTAGAACCTGATAAATAGGAGGAAAGCCTGTAAGGCTAGCAGGGATCATTCACAGGTTATGAAGAGGAGAGTGGATCCTGGAGGTGTGCAGGTAATAGTGAATTCCATAGCAAAGAGGGATTTGTAACAGTGACACACAAGCGGCAGCACCTGAAAAGACATATTCTAACAAAACATTGCATATGCTCCTAACATAAACTGGGGCTTCATAGAGGGTCCCTATTAAATTCCATATATTATTGCAAGGCAGGGCTCTGGTTTTAATAATATTCACTGAATGTGTCAAACCTTTCCTTGAAAAAAAATAAGTGAGGGGTGGGGGGACTACTGTTCAACAAGGGAAACAAAAACTTAAAATAGTTTCACATGGGAGTCAGAGGTGTATAAATGAACTGCTTTGATCTTTGTAGAGTATCACTATGAAAAATCGAGCTCTGTCTGATGGCAAGATAAAATCCCAAGCTAACTGCTTTAGAATAAAATGACGTGAAATATAACACTTGAAGTACACACTTACTTTCAACAATGATCTCTCTTCCAGTCCAGTCATCATTAATAACTTGAATATTCCCAAAATGGACATCACTGAAGAAGATGCGATTAGTTCCTTTTACCCTCTGCTGGTAATCAAAGGCAAGAGCTATCACATTCTTGAAATAGGCCAGGTTCTCATAAGGCTTTATTGGGGAGTTTAAATTGCTCTCATCTGAAAGGTGAATGCTCTTCAGTATGGTTCTCTCTGAGTAGAGCAGGTAGCCATCATACTTCTGACAACTGAATCCTCCTTCAGAGAGATATCCGTGAGCACAGGCACATGTCCTCCGCCCATTTCCTTGATAGAAGCAAAGCTGCTGACATCCACCATTATTCCTGGCACAGGGATTTGTACCTGTAGGTATAAAAGATGTTACTGTTCAGTTCAAACAGACAGAGCGTTTTTTAATATTTAAAGCTGCTTTGCTCTTCCATGATATTTTGTAATATTTGATTCATGAACATGGCAAAGATTCTTAGACATGTTCTTGACTGAGGAAATGTTAGACAAATAAGTGTTGTTATGTCTAAAAATTATTAGGAGCGCATTCTGTATAACATGGTGTGTCTTCAGACACTTTCATTCTTTGAAATCACTCCAATAGGCTTGCAGCAAATTGCCACTCTGTGCTTGCAAACAATTTGCAAGTGAATTTCCAAACAAATCATTTTACAGAGAATATATTTTCTGAGAACAGGTCCCAATGTCAAAGGCAAGAAGAACTTTGTGTCTTTTGAAGTTACAGTTTCAAGAATTTGCAATAGTAACAGTGCTAGTATGCCACATTGCTTCTGTGGGTAAACCAGTGTCATCATTTTTGACTCAACTCCTGCCGCAGATAAGCTGAAATGTGTGTTTAACTTGCTATGCAAAGGCTTCCCCCCCTCGGCCATTGTGCTGTCATGGGAAGGATTAATGACATCATTAAGCGAAGCGTCAACCTTTCTCCCTGGCTCTGTTGAAGACTTTCACATCTTTCAGGTTGATCCCGAGGCCACTCCTCATAGTCAGGGCATCAGCAGCATCGTTCTTGAAGCCTCTTCTGATGGAGCCGTTGGCATGTGCTCTGCCATATATAGGGAACAAATGTTTGACAAGAGCTAATCAATGGCCCTAGACTAATTAAAATCGAAGAACTCATTAAAATACAGTAGACAGCTGGCCTAACAGAAGGTGAAGGAACCTACCCTTGTCACTGACATTGAGGTACGGGAGATTTAAATAAAAAGGTCTTTTCCAGGCAAATTACAAGGTTTTGCGGATTCTTATTGTGACCTTGCTAGAAAGTGGCTAATCCTACAAGGGTACAGCAGCTGGCTTCACTATAACGTTTTGAGACTCCAACATTTATGGAAAAATAAATTACCTGTCAGACCAGTAGATGTAAGCCCCATAGACTGCCACTGAAAACATATCCACATTGCTCCCTGACAGCACAATCTCTCGGCTCTCTCCACTCTCAAGGTTGATTCTCTCTATCTTGTCTGTACGGGCATCACACCAATATAATTTATTTTCCTGAAATGCAATTTTAAAATAAACTTTAGTAGACAGTTCTCACATCTGAGCATTTTTATCAACAAAAAGAATACTAAGATCTAAAAAAAATGAAGCTTTCAGAAAGAATAGTTGTGGGTTGAGTGAAGTTCAAAGTGCAGCATAAGCATTTCCTTTTGAACTCACCTTGTAGTCAATGGAGATTCCGTTAGGCCAGGTGATTCCTGAGCTAATAAGAGCAATTTGCTCTGAACCATCTAAACGTGCTCGTCCGATGCAAGGGGTCTGTCCCCATTCTGTCCAGAACAGGTATCTGTGCAGCAGAATTATGTAGAGATAAACTGATTAAATTAGTACACCACTCTCAGCTTCCACTGTGCTGTTAACACTCACCTCTTTTGTAAGAAGGAAAGAAATAAATTACTCATGCTCAGGAAAATCAATGCCTGGATTCTTAAAGGATACTACCCAAAAATATCAAAATTGAAATATTGCCAGTTATTGTGTACATTGTTCTTTAGGATTTTTAAAAGCTGTATGTACAGTATATATATATATTTACCTTGCATATATTTTAGATAGATTTTTCTCAGCATAACAAAAATAACAAGGGAACAAAACAAATGAGAAGTAGCAAAGACTCAGATTATCTCCTCTGAGGTTAAATCTCAACAACATGCAAAGCAGATTAAATGTTTGCAGTGCAGGCAGCCAAAAAAATTTAAAGAGAGCTAATCCCATAGAGGGAAATATTGCAGTGGTCCATAAGGGAATCTTGAGACCTCTGTGGTGCATTCATGTAGATTTTAAAACTGCAGAATGAGGGGGAAGCGAATTGGTTGTCAAGAGACTAAGGGCAAAGTGAGGACAGAAAGGATGAAAGAGCAATAACAATTAGACCAGAAGGGTGGCCATAACAGCAGGTGTAACAAAATATATTAAGAGAATAAGGATCGTGTTTTACCAGATCGTCAGCTTTCAAAAATGGTAACATTTTGGTAAGACTGGGAGTTATATCATCAAGCCATGTGGGCCCTGTGCCTGAACAGTTCTGGCAGTAATTCAGCAACATGAAATTCCTTCAAAATATTCAGTCTTGTTTTGACTCGCTGCTGCATTCTACCCAGATCATTACCTACCATCTGTGTTTTCAGGGATGCCTAATCACTGTGGCAGAGTTTGCATTTTATCGATCTAGAAATGGACATTTTCATGCACTGTGGTCGCATTTCTTTCCAAGCAACTCAAGAAGGACATTTGCCTGACACATCACTAAACAAATTATCTTTCAATAAATACATCTTTATGCGTACAATGTAAAATTGTTAATTACAATGTAGTTTCTGAGTTGAACATAATTTAAAAAATAGTATGAGTCTGAAATGATTTTTTTTAAAATTATTGAACCTTTGTGTTTTGTACACTGCAGTTCAGCCACCTTTAAAAGCTTTTATCTGTCATAAACTGAATTTTATCCATCAGTTTTCTAACTTTTATCCAACACTGGGTCACAGAGGAGCTGGAGTTTATCCTGTTTAGCAGCAGGAATAAAGAAAACTGAAATTTATATTTAATATTAATTAGATGATTGAACCAAACTTAAATCTTTTCTTAATCATTGAGTTCTCTTAATCATTCAGTTATAATGATGACCTGGTGCAAAAACCAATGCTGTAATTACTAGGTACAAAGAGAACACCTAAGCATTTTTACTTTAGTTTGCCTGCAGAGAATGATATTGACTCATCTTCCTTATGAGAAATGATCATTAGGCAGGATATGGAAAGGAGAAGAACAAAAGTAGAGCACTTAAGAGATGAACCCACCTGAGCTTTGTATTTTGAGGTTTAACTGAACTAAAGAGAATTAATGATGTCTCCCCTTTTAACTTTGGAATAAATTAATTCAATTTGGGTTTTTTTAACTAGACTGAAGCAGTTGATAGTGAAGTAGTTTATCAGAGCAATCTGCTTTATCACATGCTAGCAGATTCAGGCTTAGCAATGTCATATGACATACATTTAAAGAGGTACTGTATGGCTCATTATTCAGTGGTACACAGGGAAAAGACATTGCAGACGCACCCCATACGTTTCTATAAAGTGCACACCTCCATCTTCTCATGGTAATAGTACTGGACTAACAAGTATGGTAATATATTTTAGAAAAAAAAACACAGTAGTTTGCGGTTATATGAAAGTGTTCATCAGTGATTTATGAAACTATCTACCAAAGAAATTTTTAGACATGAACTTGTTTTATTAAAAATGTGAGAAGTATCTGTGAAGCTGCTTTTACTGAAAAATGTGTTTCACGAACGTTTCCCTTGCTCACACACCTGTGCTCTTCTATTTATCCAAACATATTATTGCTGAGAAAAGCTCCATTTCTGGGGGAAAATTCATTAATCTTGTGGTTGGCACAAGCATGGTGTCGGCTGAGGCACATGTGCTTTCTGTTACCGCTTTTGAATGCCTACAAAACTAGCCAGTTCTTACAAAATATTGCATTAACTGTTTATACACTGAAATATTTGTCTTGCTTCTTTTTTAGAAGACTGCATGACATTTCAGTTAAGTGGAAATTTTGCGAAACATTTTAAAAATCTCTGTCCTGCAATGAACAGGCCCAGGGTGTATCCTGCCTTGCACCGGCTGCTTGCTGGGTTAGTCGCCAGCTCCCTGTGACGCTATATTGGATAATTGGTTAGAAAATGGATGGATGGATTAAAACAATCTAACTTTTCTATTCTATTATAATTTTTATTGCTTATGACATAATTTTATTTCATTCAAATTGACCTTGGTAAATTTTGTTCAGTTATACAAATACAAATACATGTACCTTTGTTTTTTAAGAAAAATCTAAACATAAACATATGTAATAATAATTACTTTACCCTTTCTCTGGATGCACTGCAATGGCTCTTGGTTGATCAAGTCCTTCAGAAATGACCACGAATCGGTACAAACCATTGAGTCTTGAAACCTCAATGAGATTAAAGCCGTGGTCAGTCCAATAAATGTTACCTTTTAAAGCAGACAAAAATAAAAATAGCCAGAAAATAAAATGTATGCATATTGAAAGGGACAGAAATCTATTAAAGACTATTCCTAGTCTCCACAATGTAAAACAAAATCAGATTTCCTAACCAGCTATCCAGTCTACCGCAATGCCTTCGACCCTTCCAACCCCATTCGTGATGATGTCTTCCTTCCATGTCTGGTCCCTCCTGGCTCTGCTGATTCTATTTAAGCCCATGTCGGTCCAATAAATGGTATCATTTTCTGTAAAAAAGGATATTTCCAAAGTAAACCACTGACAGCAATTACAAATCGCAGAGAGTTAGCAACTACAGAAACGCTGTTTTCACGTTTCATGTTAATAAATATGGTCCTGCCTTTATTTGGTGCTGTTCTCATGGAATCTGAAATGTCTTTCAGAACTTGCAATTGTCTTCAAATAATTTCTATGCGTTGCCACCCATATCAAGATGTACCTCACAAGCTGTCCAGGGCAGAGCAATAGTCAGTTTTGTCTCCCCTTGCATTAACAGAGCATGGTAAGTGTGGGAATTACCATTCACATAATGACAGGAGAGTCCCTGCTGGAATGATGAGAGAGTGGCCTGCAGAAGCTGACACACTCCTGGGAAGTGCAGTGAAATGAAATTAAAAACATGTACAATGCAACTGGTGAATATTTAAGAAAACGTTAATCTTAAAAATCACAATATAGGGAATATTAATAGACTGTAGGTGGGGAAATTTGGCAATTGATGTTTAAGCTGTGTTTCTGCATAAAGATAATTTCAGGGTGTCTCAGTGACTACAGCACAGAGTTACTCATTTATATGTCACTATAAAAAATTCTGCACTGGCACTCTAATCATATGACAGCAATGAACTTGGAAACCTATCTTTTTAAGGTTTTTAATAATGTAATGCAAATATTGTGCACTTACAGTAAACAGTTGTTCCATATTGTCAAACCGGTGTTTGTCTTTTCACATGTTATACAGTATGTAATGCAAAAAGAAACTTATAAACGAACATGGCATATAACTATTGTGAGTTGCTTTGGACAAAAGACTAAATCATCAAATGTGAGGAATATTTCTTTGCTTAAAACCTTTCTACAGATTCCCACTTAAATGCATTAGTGTCATGAACTTAAATTTCTTTAGTTTCTCCATTTCCTGTGTTGTGCTTGAATTTTCCAAGAAATGCATGACTTGCTGTCAAACCTGAAGGTTAAATGTCTTTAATAAACTGTCAAAGAAAAAAAATCATTATGAAAGCTTTGTGCGTTACATAATTAATCTTTTAATTAAAATAAAATTGAATTCCAGAGCAATTTCTTAGACAAGTGCATATGCTTGTATATGCTGGTATAAAAATAACTAATTATATACAGCACTTCATTTGCACAGTGGATCAAGGTTTTCAACATCGTAAAAAAAACACATCACAATAAATTCCCCCAATATCTATAGAAGTAGGACAGTTATGCAACTACAGTACATTTTTATGTAAACTCTTTACTTTACCAGTACCCTCAAAACATATTGTTGTTCATTGATTCCTGAGGTATTAAGCTCTTCTTCAGAGTCTGTATAGTCCTGAACATACACTATTCTGTGATATTTATTTTGTGCGTTTCTAATTGCCTAAGGAGAGGTTCTTAAAATACCTTGGCCTTCTTGAGAATAGAAATAAGCATCCATTCCTTTGCTTTATATCTGGGGTCATTTTCATGCTACAATATAAAAGCCTGTCCTTTCTGACACATTGACTGCATTTCTGATTCAATTCCACCTCACATTTCCAGTAAATTTTCATATGCCCTCATTAGCCTCAAACTTTAATTGCACACCCTCTACACTTGACTGCCTTGTGCACTGACTAATATAGAGGCAGAGGTATTAGTGTATATATTGTGTATTTGTATAGAAGATTTTAATTTTCTGATCAACTCTTACAGATATTGTTTTTATTACCTACAGTACCTACAGGCACTCCAGCAACAGCCCCCATACCACCCAGGGAAGCATGGGACACATAGACAAGGCAGCACGCTCACCTGTAGAGTTCATTCGAGATGTGCAATCTCAAAGTTAGCAAACTCACCTTGCACTGACATCACTACAAACCCAAAAGCCAAGAGACTTTGGCTTAGACCCTCTCCCTCTCTATCAGTTGTGTGCCATCACTTCAGGAATTCTGGACACAAGGTAGTGGCATGAACAAATTGCTGCATATTAATAATTCCAACACAGCATTCACTCAGTTTAACACGAAAAGGACTGCATATGAGAGGAGGCAAAGTGGACGATATAGCTCATTTGGGAGTTTGTAGTTAATTGATCTAAGGATCTCATTCAGCCATTTCTTGAAAGAAACCAGTGTATCAGTGTCACCAATGTGGCTGGATAGCTTGTTCCTTACTCCCACAACCCTTTGCATAAAGAAGTGCCTCCTATTCCCAGTCTTAAATGCCCACTGGGGTCCTCTGGCCCCAGCTTCATTGCTGATTCTGACATCACATCACATCACATGGCATTTTTCACGCTTAGTTTTTTTCCCTTCCATAAACCTTCCTGTTAGGCCTGTTCCCCTACTGTACGTTTCTGCCATGTGCTTTAGTATGATACTGTTGAACACATTGGATTCCATTGCAATACAGCCATATTTCATTCACTGTTTTGACTATTTTTTTTTGGAGGCTATACTTCTACAAAATTGTGTTACTTCTTCAAACGTGGTGACAAAATCTCAGGCCTGTGCTTTTTTAAATGGCTGTATTTTAGCTGTAGCTAAATTTTAAAATGATCGAAACTTACAAAGAACAAAATTACACATCACACCAAATGTACACATCACACAAAAGAGCATTTTACTCAAATTGCTGAAAAGCAGCACTTTATTTCAATTGCACTGTAATATACAGTATCTGTTTCCCTTTGGGTTCTACAGTTCTTCAGCATTTTTTATAGTGTATGTTAAAGGTGAGCATGCAATTTCCAGGTAGGGCTCGTGCATTACCAAAGTAATCATGGAAAACAAAGGATCCAACATGTTTTAGTCCACCTCTGTAATCATTCTCTCTTCTTCAGGGATAAAGCAAGCAAACATGTTTTTCTCCTTCACTTACTCTGTCAATGGAGTGAAACAGAAGCACCTAAAGCTCATTGTGAATCCTTTGCATAATTGTATAATGGCTTTTCTTTAAGAGTAAAACATTACTAAAGCATAACAAATGCTCAGTTTTAAAACCTGAGTACAGCATCTCCATTAATGCTGAAAGTACTTTAAGAACATAAGAGGCTTTTCCATTTCTATGTACAGTACAATGCCATAGTAATTCTCAGAAACCAGCTGTACATATAGTGCCCTCCAATATGACCAATAAATACACCTGGCAGTCAACTGTCTCAATACTTATATTCTCTTAAAATGGGGGGATGGAACAGAAAAGGATTATTATTCTAAAATGCTAAAGCACATATGTTAAGAAATACCCAGACATATAAGGTGACATTCTATACTATTAATCTTTTCATCTCAAATCTGAATTGTTTGAGTGTACAGCAGAGATATCAATTTTGACTTCACTGTCCCAGTACTTATGGAGGTCACAGTATATAATTCATGAACTAAAATGCATTATAGTGAAAGAAGGCAATGAGACACATTATTTTTTTCCTATTTTTTAAATCTTTAAATAGTACACAAATTACAACAACATTAATACTAATAATAGTAATAATCATAGGTTCAAAAGGTGACCTGTTGTAACATGTTTAAACTTTTACTGTTGTAACAAGTTTAAAACTTTTTGACTGGTATTGAATATCATGGTGATCAGCACTTTTGGTGAAAATGCAATTACCCATATAAAGCGCTATGAAAACCCCCCTATTTAGTCCACATTTAGACTTGAAACCACATTAGATATTCGAGTGAGTCTGAATAAAAGGCAAACCTAACTCGATAACATACACCACAAAAGCAAACTACAGTATATACTGTACAGATGCAGCCATCTAGAATATACATCAAATGTCATGTCAGTGGAAAGTGCACTGCAGTATACTGTGTTTCAGATCAGCTTGCTGACTTCAGCCCTTCACTGCTCATAGAAGATTGCTAGGGGCAATTGTTGCACTAGATGTTACTGAAACAGCTACTTCATTTAATCTACTTTTTAAGTCTAATAATCATATTTCTTGAAAATAGAACAGTACATATATTATATAATCATATAAAATACCCATCCCAGCTAGCATTTTAAAATGTAACATGGCTGTACAGTTTTTTTTTTCTGAAAAGATTACATGTCATGAATAGAGCCTGGATAGAGCCCTAGTTTTTCAGTGTGCCTGGTTTCACAGTAATTCTCTGAAAACACTGAATGGAGTGACATTGAACTAATCAAAACTTAAATTGTTAATATTGCAGTTTGACGTGCAGCGAATCCTTAAACTACTACAGCTGCATGTGGTTGTCAGACAGTACAGTATTAAATGTTTATTAAATTGTTAATATTGAAATTTGCCATTAAGGTACAGTACTGTATGTACTGCTCAAAAAAGTTTAATATCACTTTAACAATCGCTCGCAAAACTGGTGTACAGTAAGTCATGGCATCTCAATGAAGGCAGTCTGCAAGAACTTGTAATACTGTAGTTAATGTACAGAATGGATATCTGTGGATATTACAGTACATCATGGAATTCCTTAAAGTGTGTGGCACATTGGGAAATATATATTTTTCTCCATGTATTCAGCTCATACATGACAAAAAACTACATACTGTGAAGGAGACAATTCCTGTGCTGTTTTAAATAGATCCTTTAAAAAACTAAAATTATTTTAGAATTGGAAAATTAAGAAATGTCACTCAAGAAATATACTGTAAATGTATTCCTCTTTTGTCTCTGTCTCCTCAACCCAGAGTAAGTAGTCAAAATATATAACAAAGCCTGAGGGGTGGCCTGCAGGAGAGCATGATTGAAAGGCAGATTCGCGGGAGGGAGAAGAAGTAGCACACTGTAAAGTCCACACAGCCACCAGAGGAAAAATCCAGTGTTTGAAAAGAGCTTTCATGCTTTTTTCATTTTAACTGGCCTAGTGGTCTTTTTACTGATTATTATATCCGTTTTTCATTAAGCCTCAAAGTGGGCATTATAAAAACAATAAAGAGTGTAATGAGCTTCTGATTTGTGCTTCTTTATGCATCAGGGATTATAAAAGCAGTTTGGCCTATCACCTGCACCATCCACTGCAAGGCGACAACACAACAATCAAGACACAAGATACTCTTTCTTGCATTGCATTGTTGAGGTTCAAGGCTGCACATTCTTCACTACCTTACCTTTATCATGTGTACATCAATTCATATTGCGACACCATATTTCAATTGTCAATTACTTTATGAGAAAAACACAGAACAATTATTACAACTGACATTTTTAGAAATCTTCTTTTTATGTGCACTTATCCACAGGCAAGATTAGGTTGGAACAGTGGTGTCCATCAGGTCACACTGTGAGAATTACTGTTCAACATTTATTTATGCTAAATTCCTGCTCATGACCACATAAAGCAGATAAAATACGTTTACTGTATGCATTATGTGTGAGTATTGGATTCCACCTTTCTTTGAATAAAGAAAAACCCCAAAGAAAAACAAACAATTATCAATACTATTTGTAATGTAATGTAATGTTCCCTTTTATAGCTAAACTGGCAACTCTTGTGGTTACATTAAGATATCATTCTAAATAGCTGGTCCAGCTCTATTTGTATTATGAAACAGTCTATTCAAAACTGAACATGAAGCATTTCCTTCATAGCATGTACTGTATTGTAAATAAAATGTCAATGACACAAGCCAAATATATGAACAAAAAGACTATAATTCCTAATGTGCAACATAAGAGAATCACATGAAGTAATTTCCACAGACACCCAGATAGTACCGGACAGTACAGTATAGTATTGATTAGCATCATTCCTGCAGACTCCCTTCATCTAGATGAAGTTATATATTATAAACGAGGAGACATCTGCATGACACCTTGTGCATTCTGAGTTTTTTTTTGGCTACTGTTGGATGTGTGCTTGTACAAATGTGATTGTAAGTCACTTTGGATAAAAGCATTTGTCAAATGAAAATTTTAAATTTAGACTAATAGCACAATTAGAACAATTATTTGACAAAAACATGAGCACTAGTCATCACACTTGTGTAATGTTTTCATATATGGAGAAGTTTTATCCTTAAAAAATAAATTATATTATAATGTATATACAGTAGCAGAGTTAATAAATTACAGCTTTGAACTGGATGATTTCTACCCTTATCTGTATAATAATACAAGTTGTGTTATTGAAACCTTACCAAATGATAATCTATGTTAATGCATACAAAACCCTTCTGCTGCCCCAGTTAAGCATAACAGACATCTGTGAGTGGAAACAATTTCATATCATAACAGTTATATACATGTATGGAGAGAGGCTTGGGTGAAGAGCTGCATCAGCATGCGGGCTGCAAAGGAACATTGCTTTATTCTTTTCTAACAATGCAAAGAAAAAAACACACTTCTTCACCTGTTCAACTGCTCAACTCAACAGCTGAACATCTTTCCATTTTATAGAAAGAAATACTACTCACTTTGCATGCATATACGTACAGTATATATATATAGTTACAGCTATTGAAGTGGCTGTTGAAGTCTCTCAGGATCTAGGAAACAATGAGACAATACTGAGGTGTCTGCCTGAGAGACAACAGATCAAGAGTAATCTGGTTTACTGTGGTTAATTTAGTTCTTGATTAGTCATTAATCATTAAGTGTCTTCATCAGTGAGAAACCCAGGATAGAGGAAGCAGGTAACTAAGCAGGAGAAGAACACGTAAGGAAGAGTGACACAAGGAAAGAGAAAGAAATGTGTGCCAGGCGAGAGGACCTTGTTCACATCAACCAGATTCTAGTTGTGTTTGAGCTTTGTTAAGAGAGCTTGCTGTTTCTTTTATTTTAGGAAACTCTTATTCTTCTTTATAAATGATAAATTAACTAGTTAGCTGCTGCTGGAAGAGGTGTTAGTGGGCCAGTAGGGGGAGCTCACCCTGCAGTCTCTGTGGGTCCTAATGCCCCAGTATAGTGACGGGGACACTATACTGTAAAAAGGCGCCATCCTTCGCAGGACATGTAAAACCGAGGTCCTGACTCTCTGTGGTCATTAGAAATCCCAGGGCGTTTCTTGAAAAGTGTAGGGGTGTTACCCCCTGGCCTTCACCAATCATGGCCTCCTAATAATCCCCATCTCTGTACTGGCTTCATCACTCTGCTCTCCTCCTCACTGAGATCTGGTGTGTGGGGAGCATTCTGGTGCACTACTATATACTGTAAGTCACTGGGATAGATAGATACAAACAAGCTTTTCACAGCTTGAGTGGTAAGAGTTCCATCACAAACATATCTGACAGTACCAACAACATTGTTTGGAGCAAATAGTCACCAAACCCTTTAAAAAATGACTTGATTTACCTGCATGGAAGTCCACACCCACAGCAAACAGGGTTCCTGTTATAGGCATTAGAGCTTCTGTACTGTCACTGGGGTCCAAAGAGATTCCTCTGATTCCTTCATGAATTGAGTACATCAGGAAGGATCCAAGGCCTTTGTTTGAAAATAAGAAGAGTGCAAAATTTATTTCTAGCAAATCAAATATTTTTCTGTTTCTTTTTGAAGGCACAAACTGAAGCAAAGCAAGGTTTCTTGGGATTTAACTTCCCCTCTACCTTCACAAGACATGCGGTCACTTCTCAGGCTATAGCCCACAGTGCACAGGCAGCTTCTGGAATTCTCGGATGTTGGCAAACAGAGCTGGGAGCAGCCTCCGTTGTTTAGCTGACAAGGGTTTCGTCCTGAGGGATAAACAAGGTGAAACCATAAACCCCTCTACAGAGACCTGGGCATCTCACCCAGACCTGTGGCTTCTCCTTCCTTAAAAATATCAAACTAAGAACTACTGTAGATGTCTACATAGCAAGTTAAGGATTGCGCAAAATTAATTTGTGAACTCTAGTTAAAATGAAATAAATTGAGTAACATTTCCATTTCTTATTAGTGTTATGATAAGTCATTTATTCATTTAAAGAGTAAAGATATAAGTATGCTTTGTTTTTCTATAGATTTGACTGTGAGTCCTGAATATCATAAAGTACAATTCATACAAAATTAATCATTGATGTCATTCCTCCTAGGTATAAACTGACAAACTTTAAATTCTATTGTAAAGCTTTTAAATTCTCTTTTAATTAAATATAATTCAGTTTTCATACATAACAAAACCAGGGGTAGGTGTTCTTAAATATTATGGAAGCTCTAGGCTTTTGGGAGTCCAATTAAAGATAAAGCTGGGCTACATGGTAAAGAAATTATTCACTCAAATGATTCAGCTCATTTGAAGTACAATAAAAAATATGCCATCAAACTTTTTTTCATAATCAATCATTGTGGAAGAGAGAGGATTTTTTTCATTTTTCAGTGACTCATCCATATCATACTGGCAACTTTATCTACAATATAGACTGTGCACCCATGTGCATGCATAATTTTGCAATTATGTAATTACTTTACATGCTTAAAATAATTTTCAAATTATAGGTGGTGCTTGCTAAGGTTACATTTTCTCTTAAAGATATATGAAATATTTTCCAGGAAATTCTATTTTATCTCTGGACCAAATGGAATTATTTTTCAACTGATTTTAATTAAGTTGTTTCTTCCTTTATACAAGCAAGCAGGGGATATATCTGAGATTTAAAAGCAACAGCCTCTCAAGTACTTCTCTCTGTTCCTTAGACACCTCATCACAGGCACCTCAGATGGCTAATTTGAAGCAGAGTAATGAGACATCGCTTTACTCCCATGTGGTCTGTGTCAAAAAGATAAATGAAGTAGCTAATTGGTCTGCGAAAGTTTGGAGAGGTAGTAAAAAGATTTACCTTAAAGACTCCTTAATTGCCATTTTTTATACTAATGGAACGTTTAAGGGATCTGCAGCAATACTGTTAATGGACCCGTCATTAATATGGATGATTCTGCCAATATTTCACTAAATTGAAGGCCAGGCCTCCACTGTACTTAAACTCCAAACCATGCTTTATGGATTAAAAGGTGTTTAGTTCCATTTCTAGTTTCTCAAAGCAATGCAAAAATCAGAAACACAAATTTTGCTAACGTGTCCGTAGTCAGGTGTTTTATCTCCCTGACTGGAAGAGGGCTGAGTAATAGTCAATCACTCAATGACTTCACCAGGTTACAGCATTTCTGCTTTGGTTTCAGGCAGCTCATATGAGATCCTCAAGCTTAATTTAGCTTATAATGCACAATATCTTTCAGCAAAAAAAATTACAAACGTTTATTTCGTTTAGCTCATGGAAAGATTAAACTAGAAGGGGATAAAAACTGATTTATAATATTAATGATATCAGTAATAAAATTGTGAGCCACCATGACATTAAAAGAACATTTTTGCCCCACATATTAAGTCTATTGACAAGGTGACAATGTGTAACCCACAAACCAAATCCAATTAGGGCTTCGAAGGTCTAAATTTCTACATTTAACTTTATCTACCTTTCGTGCTTTCATGTAGTCAATAGAAACAAAGCCAGTGTTACCTTTCTGTCCCTCCTTGTCATATAGTTTCATGTGAACCACGCCTGAGGTCTTGTTTCTCAGAATCACTGGGTTTCTCCCATCTCTCTTGTTGACAGTGCCAAGCCGGGCTGAGCTTTCATCCGCCCACCACAGTTTCCCACCTAGAACACAGCTCAGTGTAAAAGACTGTGAGGCACTTGTTCATTTCAAGTGGTGCCTCTTGCATTCAGGAACGTTCTATACATAATTCAACAAATCACTCTTCCCGGACAGTGTTGTTAAAACATCACCTTTACATACGTACACTATGATACCTGTACAGATACTGTACATATCTGAGACATCTGAGTTACCACATTATGTACTGTCAACTAATGTCACTCCTCACATGGAGGAGCAAACATAAACTTTTTCTAGCGCTGCAAACAATACAACATAAGCAAGAATGGGAGGAATAAACTGCAGATGCATTATGACAGTGAAGGTTTGATTTTCAAATTTTCTTGTGTCATTTAATAAACATGCATTTATTGTTTTTGAAACACAAATGATTAAGTAGACCCATTTACAGTAGACACACAAACAGAAGTTATGGAATGAGAGATTAAACTGCGAGTAGAAAAAATAGTTTTATACGTAAAATATGTCTATTTTGCCTCGGAGCTGAAGTGGCTACAGCAGGGTAAGGTGAGAGAGCAGAGTCTTGAGACTCCGTGCACACCACAGGTCACTATGCAGCATGTTTCTTAAGGCTCCATGTGAGAAATGAAAGGCTAAAAAAGAAAAACCCCGTACATCTTTTGTACAAGTGACTGCTCGTGTTTTTGATTGTATAATTAAGGATAATGGTATTTTCACAAACAGCTCCCAAGATCTCAGTGAGATGAAAGCCATGAAATTAATTAAAATGTGGAAATAATGTATTAATAATTAATGCCCTGTGCTGTTTGTACTACCTATTTGTGGACTGCTTTGGATGCAGAAGTTGATTATGCATGTTAATATTAACCGAAAATGAGAAATGTACATTCACTATGAAAAATGTGTAATTATAATTATCAGAAAACGTAATAATTCAGGAATTACTAAAGTCTTAAATTGGATGATATTATTTAAAATCTTTATACTGCAATAATAGTATCCACAGAAAAACAGAACAGGCAATAAACCTTTCAAAATCATATAGCATATAATAAATAAGATTAAATATTGGAAGTGGGGAATGGGGAAAAACTCCTAACACATAACCTGTGCAGAACAGTAACAATTAGAAAATTATGGCCATGTGTTAAAGACATTCAAGTGTTGATCAGGACATTAAAAATCAACACTCTAGGTCCTAGAAATTATGTTATATTTGTATAATAAAATAGTGAAATACTTTTGGTCACCACATGACATAAAAATATTGCTTTTCAATCAGTTCAGAGAAGAACAACCAAATATAATCTAGGACTTTAAGGAATGCTCTCTATTGACAGACAGAAGGAACAGAAGCAGATCTGATTCCTGTATTTACAATCCTGAAAGGCTGCAACAAAGCAAACACAGTGGAATTCTTCAGAAACAAAAGTGAAACACGATCCAGAAGACACAAATGGAAAGTACCTGGAAGTGCCTTTGACTTGAAAAACTGAGAACAGGAGGTTGTTACAGTACCAGCATCCAGCCACCAGAGGGCACCTATACCGCTACATCCTACCTCATCTTCTCAGGGGAGGCATAGATCTACCAGACTTCATTAGCCAATCCCAGTACTTCTTCATCACCATGCCTCCCCTCTCCAGCCTACTTAAACACTGAGCTCTGCTCCAACCCAGCTCAGTATTAGGTGTTACTTGGTGGGCTACTTTACACTCATCCTCCTTGCAATTCTCCTCTTTCTTGGTTTATGGACTTCTGTATTGTCTTTTGACACTGATTTCTGGATCTTGTCTTGGGTATCGTATGGTTTGTCTCTGTTCTGGCTTTTGACCTTTTTGCTAGTTTTTAGACCTCAAATTTGGATTTCACTGATCATCCTGTTAACAGCTTCTTCGTGAACTCGTCACCCACATAGGGTCCATCACTTCCCAACTAGCTGGTTTCCAGCGTAACAGAGCTATGTCCTCACCCACAGGCTGGTAGGAATATGCAAGAAGCGGCTCAGTCATGTTGCTGCAGCAAATATCCTGGTTTCTTCTAAGAAATGGCAGAAAGATACCTTTGGAAGAATTAATTACTAACTGCCAAATGGGCTAGATAGGAATCTTCTGTTCATGTATCTCTACTTCTTGTCACTGTTCACACTTTGACAAGTTTTTTTTAACTGCACTATTTTCAATATCAACTTTCTTGCAGCATTTCTGGGCAAGGCCTGGGTCTTTGAGGTTGCAGTCCGGTGTCACTCGCACTTGCTGAGGACAACTTGATCTGCAGGGTTTAGGCAATGCCATGTGCTAAAGTCACACCAATCTCGGGCTAAAAAGCATTTCTGTAGCAGCTACAAAAAACAAATCCATCACTATTGTAAGGATCTAAGAAAGGGTATTATTAAAACATAATTTAAACTTCATCATGTAGAGAACAGACTTTAACCCATATTGGAAGTAATAATTTTATTCATTTCCCCTATATAATGCTCTTTGATTAATATACTGTACATTCTTTACTAGAACTCCTGTTAATTAAAACACCTCCAGGGAATGCACATTTCAAAAACACACACTAACATCAGCACTAATATAACAATTAGGTGGCCTTTAAAATTCAATAGTTCAATCATCCATAATTGACACTTAATGATGTGTTTTTGAAGTGGGCACAGAGGATTTTGATTGTTGGCTTGACTCATCCAGCCATGAGGGTGAGGTTATGGGATCCTTCTCCCTCTAGCTCTAGAGCGCCAGGCCAAGCAGCTGCAGTGAGGGTGTTAGTGGGGAGAAACACTGGAAAGGGGTGTCAGAAACTGATGTTTACACTCAGATGAGAAGATGTAGGCCGGTACATGGCTGTCCTCCCCCTGAACTATGGTTCAGAGACAGAGACATACAGTAGTAACCCTACAGTAATATACTGAATGGATATGGTTCTAAAATTGGCTCTAAAACTGTGTCTACAACTACACTTGCAGTCACATTTAAAAGCAAAACAGCCACAGCCTTTTAAGAACTGTCATTGCACTTAATAAAATGCCCAGTCTACAGTGTCAAATTAAGTTATTTTATATAATCTTATTAACAGTAAATTAACCTGATAATCCACATCTTCATTCATCATGGCTTAAACAAAACTATTAACTTAATGTAAAGGACTGAGAGTGTCACTGAGAGGCTGGGTTTTTCTCACTATTAATAGCACTGTGCTTAATTCTTAGCTTTTCCAATTTCTTGACTCATGTCAATCTTACTACTGCCCTCAGTTGTCTTTGTCACAATGTCTTTTTCCTCCCGGATAGGATTTATGGATGATATTTTATCACTCATCTAAACCACACATACTGGAATACAAAGATATTTTGAGAATGTGAACACTAAATAGGTCTGGCAGTTTTACAACACTACAAACCAGAACCATCTAAAGAAATTTCAAATTCCATTTAGCACATATAAAGTCACTGTAAGGCAGTAGTGTTGTGCGGCAGTTTGATCTGCTGATGCCCAACCAGTGAACAATGGGTTCAAATTATAGGTAGGATGCTGCTGTACCCTTGAGCAAGATTTTTAACTCAGACTCAGTGCCTTGATGTACAGTACGAACAGGTTTCCAGGTCATCGTTTTAAATGACCATTTGTTCTCCTTTCACTTATCTGCTTAAATTAAACAAAAAGTAAACAGTGTTCCCATATAAGATAAACGTATCCATCTCATTGGTCACAGTATACAGTAGCTTCTCACAGGAAAGAATTTGTAAACAGAATAAGCACTTTCACAAGTTTTAATAGTACATATGGAAATTGTTACTAGAGATGCACTGTCACCAATGGTAACAAGATAAGAACAGATGAATGTAAGATGCATCAGTATCACTTGAGCATTGATGGTAGGTAACCAACGACAATGTCACTTTGGGAGTCATGTTTTCACAGATAAATTTAAGGAATGGGGTCTTGTGTATAAATATTTATTCTGGGTAAACAGCTTAGGCAGTACATTATATGTTTTCTTAACAATGTACTTAGCACTCAGTTGAGATAGGTTTTCTTTCTATTGTCAGCTGCAGAGTTATCTGTTCTACACAATCTGAAGCCCATCAATATAGACCAGAACAGCCCTGTGTGATTGTTTACCACTGCTGGTTTGTGTAAAGTACAGAGATCCTCATCAGCTTTACATTTAGCAGTGAGGATCACCCCCACACACACGTTTTTGAGAGGAATAGATCAAATGGGCAAATCCATTTCAAAGTTGCTTACAGAAACTTATACTGTACCTTTAATTTGTGTTTCGTTTACATTTATTTATTTCAACATACTGTAATGCAGTACTTAGACAGCAGAGCATGCTTCATCTTCAGAGTTTCCTCTGCTGTTATCTCCCCCTCAGGCACTATTTTGTGCACATCATTAAACAGGGCTAAGGACTAGCTCACCACATCTTTCTTCAATCGTTCACATACAGTACAAGTGATTAGAACTTGACCAGCTAGCATATAGATCCACCCACAGTAGATGGGTGTTAAAATGATTTTTTGCAAAGTCATTTTTTGCAGTAGTCAATTTCAATCCAGAACAGCACACAGCCACTATCTGTGCAAACTGTGATACTGTATGTACAGTTTGTCTGTATTTTCATTGCAGTCTAGTAAAAGTAATCTTAACATGAGATCAACATCTCTCACCTGGAGAAGATGGGGAGCATTGTGAGAGTTATGTTCTTTGACTTCTCCAGTGCCTTTAACACCATCCATCCACCTTTACTGAGAGATAAGCTAAGGGCGGCGCAGGTGGACACTCCCCTGGTGTCCTGGATTATAGACTATCTGACCTGCAGGCCACAGTATGTACGGCTACAGAGCTGTGTGTCCGAACAGGTTGTTAGCAGTACTGGGGCTCCACAGGGGACGGTCCTTGCTCCACTCCTATTCACCCTCTACACCTCTGACTTCAAGCACAACTCTGAGACATGTCATCTGCAGAAGTTTTCGGATGACTCTGCAATTGTGGGGTGTATTAGAGAGGGGAGGGAGGAGGAATATAGGAGCCTGATTACCAACTTTGTGGAGTGGTGTCATCTTAACCATCTCCAGCTTAACACCAGCAAGACCAAAGAAATGATCTTGGACTTTCGAAGGAATAAGTCTCCACTGAACCCTGTTTCCATCCAGGGTGAGGACATAGAGGGGGTTCAGTCCTACAAGTACTTAGGGGTACACCTGGATGATAAGCTGGAGTGGTCTGGTAACACTGATGCCCTGTACAAGCAAGGTCAGAGCCAACTCTATTTTCTTAGGAGGCTCAGGTCCTTTGGTGTCTGTGTGTAACACTACTACACATTTTTTATGAATCAATGGTGGCAGTGGCCATCTTCTACGCTGTTGTGTGCTGGGGCAGCAGCATCATGACAAAAGATGCAAATAGGCTCAATAAACTTATCAAGAAGGCTGGCTCTGTGTTGGGGATGAGCCTTGACCCCCTGGAGGTGGTGGCTGAGAGGAGAATGCTGACTAAGCTCACAGCCATCATGAACAATGCCTCTCATCCGCTTCATGGGACTGTTACTGGGCAGCAGAGCACTTTTAGCAGCAGACTGCTCCAGCTACGGTGTTCCAGGGAACATTTCTGCAGGTCTTTCCTCCCGGCGGCTGTCAGGGTATATAACGCTGCCCTAGGCTAGGACTGTTAGCCCTTCATTTGCTCATCTATGGACAGCATGTTTGCTCCATTGTACTTTTTGGACAATCAGTCTGTATAAACCTATGCACGTTTTGCACATATTTTTACTGTTTCTACAGTGACTATGGTCATCACATTTTGCACACACCTATGTATTTATTATTTATTTATTTTATATTTATTTTGTTGTCTTTTGTTTTTATAACTATTCTGATGTCTGTTTTTGCTTGTCTTGGGCTGGACTGCTGTAACACATCAATTTCCCTATGGGATTAATAAAGTCTTATCTATCTAACATCAATCATTTAGTTCTATTATCTCCCGGTGTGTCTCGTTTATATTTTGCTTTATAAGCCTAGCGTCTCCGCTGTTCTGGGCTCAGCTTTGGAAGATGGATGTCCGAAGGCCCGCGTTCCACCAGGCTTAGAGGTAGCCAGGGGGCACAGGCCTTCACCCCGACATCCTGACCTCTGAGCCCAGGGCTCGGAGCACCTGGTCCCGTCATGTTTTTATCTTTTTGTGTTCCTGGTCTAGGTTACCTTTAGGTAACATTGATTACCTAAAAACCCGGGGATTTTAATCATCTTTGTCCCCCGATGGACCTCCTGGCTTCTGGATTTTGGACTGTTCTTTGACTACCCCCCTGGATTTGCCTGGACTTGGTTACCTTTATTCATTCCCCCATGCACCAGATCACGAGCTGTCACCGCTCACTGTCTGCGCCACATAAACCCTTGTGTGTCTTTCCCTGATGTCCGTCTCCAGTCTCTTCCTGATTATACTGTCTTTATCGCACACTCTGCCCGGCTCCCGTGACACCTCCAGGGAGCTGTAATTTTTGAGATCCCTTTTTTACACTGTGCACTCAGCATTCAGGTTCCTTAAAACCTCTGTTGGTGGCTACTGTCGCTGTTTACTTTAAAAAAAATCAAATACAAAAAGTGTGCTTGGGATGCCTTTACATTAAAGGCACACAGGTGTACAGTATAATCTAGAAAACATGATCTTTACTTTCATTCATTTATTTGAATTTTCTGTATATTCATACTGAATGTTTTTATTACAGTATGACGTACTAATTTGTAGAACATGTTCAAATGAGATCTTTAAAAGTTTTATATTTGGTAGGATTTCTTTCTTGTTATCCTCTGGAAGAGCCCCACTAATATGAGTTATATGTTATCTTATCTGGTCCACACATTCTGTGCTCATGGTTGTCAAGTCTGATACACTTTTTCTGTGAATTGGGGAAATAATTGAGGAGTACATGACAACACCATGATAACATCATAATCACACTAAACTAAAGTGGCTGCTAACACAGCAAAAGATAGCATGTCCTCCAGAGGCTCAGTAGTAAATCCCTTCATCAATTCTTTCCCAATCAAGAAGATGGAGGTATTGAGGTAAAAAACTTGTAGATCTCAATCTTCTTCAATTTACACATAGTGCTCCACAAAGATGATACCAGCAGTAATCCTTAAATAAAGCGATACAAAAAACTCATGAATGCATTTGCAATGAATTGTCAGTGGGGCGAAAATCAAACTATGTTGCATGTCATAGGCTTGCCATGACTCTTGTACTGACAAGATTATCCAAAACATACTCCATGTAAATGATTACAAAGCTGAGGAACGATGCAGGCTGTCTTTTAATTTATTGTGAATCAATGCATTCTATCTTACATGGACTATAATCAACATTTTATTTGATGGGTTTATGAATCCTGCATCTGGTTTCATGACATTTAGCACAGAACTTGGTCTGGGGTTCGATCCCTGACTGGGGTGCATTCTGTCTGAGGCTTGTACTGTATATTTTTCAGGTGTTCATTTGGCTTCTAACTATCCCCTCAGATTTCTTCCTAAATTGTAAAATATGCTGGCGAGGTCACAGGTCACAGTAATTGGTGTCTTTAAATCAGGGCTAACTCCATCCCACAGTACATTTTTACCAGTGGTGAACCAAAAGCATTTCACTTACGGTATGTCATGCACTGCTCAAGAACAAGAACATAAGCCAGAGAATGACTCTGATTTTGAATTCCTGTTTTTCTTACACTGAAATCTGAGGATTAATACTCACAGTCCCTGTCAGGCAATATTCTGCCTGGATTTAATTTAAAAAGTGGTGATTTGGCAAAAACTATTGAAGAGTAAAATTGTTTTCGGTGTTCATTATTTTAATATTACAATCTGTTGACTACATAGGGAACTAATATTCATCCTCTAATGTCTTTGACAAGCAACTACGGTAATTTTGTCAAATTAGCAAATACTGCATACGAGTCAGGTATTGAAAAGATGTTCAAATAGCATTGCCCTCATAAATAAAGCACTTATTAAATTCAAGCCTTCAATTGAAGGGCAAGTGGAAAATCAATTCTCTCTGCAGGGGTGTTTAACCAAGAGTGGACAAATGATTATTTTTTGTACAGTATGAGCAAAAGGCTGTTTATCTCATTTGCCAAAAATCTGTGTCTGCATTCTAGGGATACAATGTTCTCTGATGTTTTGAGGCTTTTCAGAATGAAAAGTCTGGTAGTCTGCAAGGAAAGATGCAATGTGACAAAATTGCAAGATTTAAAAATGGAATATCAATGCAGGAAAACATGTTTAAACTGAGCTGAGAGGAGAATCTGTCATCCTTTCTTATGTTGCAGTAGTGATAGTGAACAGTTGGAAAATTTGTTAAGCGGTACATGACTTAAATTGGTGAAGAGGTCTGCCCAGAGAAGAGAAATCCTTTCATTTCTGTAAATCATCTTTATGTACAATCATATGAAGAACTGAAGACATGAAGTATACCCTGTTTATCAATAAAAAAAGCTTTGACATTTTTTCTTGCACTTACATAAAGCAGTGATGAAATTGATATGACACAGTTCATTTTTATCCTAATGCCTTAATAGTATAATGATGGTGAGGATATTTTTGTAAACCTTTGTGAAATAATGGATGTTTCTGGAGTAGACTGAGCCAAGTTAACAAGTTTGACAGCTGATAGAGATCTATGCATGGGAAGTAAGACAGACTCATTTGCTACATAAGCAGTAAATGAGCAGGGTCTCACGAATCCCCTGCATAATTCATCAGCCAGCATTAAGCTGCAAAGTATTACAATGGGATTCTGTCATAAAGGTTGTAATTATATGTTGTTATTTTATTTAGGCTGCTAATTCGTTTTTCTTGTATTTTTTCTTTAAAGTTAATTTCAAACTTTCATTTTTCTACACCAAAGTTGGACAGAATAAGACAGATTTGTTTAGCTAATGGCCTGACAATCTAAAACAAGCTTACTATGAGAAGTATTTCATAGAATTATGGGTTCCATTTCTTTATCTTTAAAATTTATGTCTGTGGGATTTTAAATCTGCTGTGTGTAACATCAGTTCAGCTTCTACCATCTACACATAAATATGTCAGCAAGCAGTATTTTAAGAACAGACATACTGTATACTTAACCCCATTCTGGTAATGTTCACTTAAAAACATTTGTGTAGAGATACTCTATATATTCAAAACATGCGTGGAGTATTATATACACAATATACAGTACATAATACTTGACATTATAACACAATAAAACTATAAAGACCTTTGGTTAAGATCCTGAAAATGTGCATTAGAAACATTGATGTTAGCAGAGAACACTTCAAGAGGATGAAAATCTTGATGAGTATGAATATTCCCTACTACCTACAATACAGTGGTCCCAATCTACTATTCAAATAGCACTTTTGCAGCAGTGGTTATTGTATATGCATATTGTGTAAAGCCACACTATAAACGTTACCTCCAATATAAATGAAGAAGTTCTTTAAAGCTCTTGTTTTTACACAGCTTATCACAATAATTGCTGGTGCAAAAGCAAGACACAGCCATGCAACACTCCACTCAAAGCGCTTCACAGGTAATGGGGTGTGCAGCCCCACCTGGATGATGCGACGGCAGCCATAGTGCGACAGTACGCTCCCCACACACCAGCTATCAGTGGGGTGAAGAACAGAATATTTAAACCAATACATAGATGGGGATTATTAGGAGGCCATGGTAGGTAAAGGCCAATGGGAAATTTGTCCCCTACCCTTTTTTGAGAAACTGGGATTTTTAATGACCACTGAGAGTCCGGACCACAGCTGTACTGTATGTCTCATCCGAAGGACAGATCTAGAAGGACTTCATCTAGAAGATATTTAAGGAAAACAAACTCTTGTATTTCCTCAGGAAAAGGGTTTGAGGAGTCTGGAACAAGCTGCCTAGCAATGTTACTGAAGCCTGGGCTTCCTTCAAGAAACAGCTGGATGAGAACCTTGAATCAATTATCTACTAACTACTGTACCCAACGGGCAAGGTTGTCTTAATGGCCTCCTCTCGTTTGTGTTCCCTCTTATATCTCTTCCTAAGTACTGGACCTGTGGCCTGCACTGGAATGGAGGGTTGAAGATTTGACCTGCCGCAGACTAAGATTAATTTGTCTAAGGTTCTAGTGACGGGGAGAAATAAAAATATTGCTTTTACATATGCAAAATAATATAAAGCTTTGCTTGTCTAGAAACAAACCACGACCATGAGTTACAACAATGAAATGTCACAGAGATGAAATCCTGAGGAGGTGGTAAATTTTCTTCATTCAAAAGCAACTGTAAATCTCTAAACACATCCTGCAGATGAGAAAAAAAAACAGGAAATATTTTCATATAAAAAATAATTTCTTCTAAAAAAATTAACTGACTGGTTAATAAATAAATTTCTCTGTGTCATATGCATAAAAATGTGACTGGAGTACAGGATGTCAGCCGTCCTGATTAACGAGGAATTGCATTTTACATTCCAGCCAAGATAATGACACCATTGAGATGGAAAAACACTTGAAAATTGTCAGGTGCCTATACTTCCATAATACCATTATAATGTTTTGGAGCAATGGGCATTCAGTTCACTTTTGCCATGATATCCATATGATATCTCCTATAATAGGAATTAATTGCATGTAAATTACAGAGTAATTACACCATAATTAAAGAATTTCTCACATCCTTCAATAGTATAATCCCCTGACTGGAAGAAAACCTAGTCCAATACATATTAATGTGCATGATAAATAATTAATAAAAGTAGAAACGCAAACAAATTAACATATGCTGTCAAACAAATGAAAAGTCATATGTACAAATTGTGCTTCCTTAGGATTTGCCATTGACTACTGTAGTTGACTGTACTTCCCAAATCATGACATTTCAGATGTGAAAACCTAGCTTTATAGTTTTTTTACTAACAGATTTGCATGTTGAAGCAACAAAGAAACTATTTCCACCATTCCATTTATTTAATTGCACAGGTTTGAATGTATCTTTGATAATGAGCCTCTATCACCCCCTAATTAAAACCTTGTTCATGAAAATGAGCACCAGTGTGCAATGTAACTATTACAATTATCAATTTAAGTGGGCAATTAGCATGAGAAGAAACTGTGTAGGGAGACAACGTCAGTTTTAATGTAACATGAAATTGCTTTTTTCCATCGCATATTGTTCTTCTGAGATTTCTTCCAGGGCTTACCATGTTCTGTCTGATGGGCCATAAGTTTTCATTAATAGCAGTGCAGGTACTTGAAGATGACAACTATGTACTTAACTCTGGGCAAACTGCCTAAACGTGGTATATACTGTAAGACAGATCATTTGAAAAAACGAAGCAATTAGCTAAATACCAGATAATAGCCTAATCTACTGTCTATAAAGTTCATATGTGGTTTAAAGATTTAATTTTTAATTCAATCGCAGCATAAGTCAATTTTTAAAGCTATACTGTACATAGGAGGTGTACACTTGTATACTATGATAGACAAAATTATTGCTTCTCCTTCATTTTTAAATAGTAGTACAATGAAACTGGAAATACTGTAATACAGATATTACTGTATGTCCATATGGTGGCTGGGTGACTCACACTTGTCAAAGGCACTGTACCTGCTATGCATCAAGTTCAAAACATCACCAAAACAGTGGCAGGAGTTTAGACACATGCATTTTTATAAAACCTACTATACGGTCAAAAATGCAAAAGAACACAATCCATTCAGACACTTTATTTGTCTCTTAGGATGCTCTTAGAAGATGCCATTGGAAGCTTACAGTGATCTCAGCTCTTTTCTGCAGGACTGCTTAAAACGTACAGTTCACCATATGCCTGACCTTACTTATTTAATGAAAATCATATCCTATTTACTTGTACAGTATACTTAAAAATGAAAGTCAAAACCTCATAAACCCTCCTTAGATTTAACACTATAAAGGTCGTTGTGCTGCCACATAAGAAACTGAAAATTCCCAGGATATCACCCATGAACTTCTCAGATCAACTGTCTCTGCAGGCATATCATCCCTTCTTCACCTACTGTATCCTCAGACTGTACAGGTGTAGCTCCAGGCAAAGCTGAATACATTAGCCAAGACTTAGCCTTATGAACAGATAAGTGGAAAGAACTAGATCTTCTAATATACTCATTAGTATTCCTCGTTTACTTTTTTAGTGAGTTTTGATTTGATTCAATTTTCAAAACAATAAACTATTGCGATTTTTTTTTCGTGTTCAAAAGACCTGCAGTATGTGATGTTATTCTGTTATTTTTATCACTCCATGAAACTGAAAAATGAATACCTTCGAAAGGAGGTTTCCTATATAAAGATTAACTTAGTAAAAGACTTAAAATCCTTACAGACTTCAGTACCATAACGTGACCTTTATAGATAAACTTGAGTTTGTTGGATGTGGGAGTAATAAATTGGAATCATTTCGTGAATCTACATTACTTGTGAAAATGCACCATGGTTCTTGGTACAGTATGAAGGTAATTACTACACAGCTGTAAAGGTTTAAGCAATTACACTACCTTGCTCCATAACGCACAGAGAGCTCTACAGACCAGATGAGAACAGTTTATGATGGATAATTAACTAAAACTGCAACCCAATGTAATGAGCTGTAAGGCAGTATGTCTGTCATAACTGGAAGATCATGCTCTGAAAAAAGACATATAATGAACTACTGTAACTGAAGTGATTGCCCAGATGATAAATTAAAATGAAATAATAAATAACAACAGTCTGTTTTGGATTAAGATGCAGCATCAAGTGAATAAATCACTGTGTTAGAGATTACAGAAACATTAATTTTAGGAGGAAGCAATATTTCACTGCTCTGAGAATCCAATACATAACTGAGACTTCTCATGCCACTTAACTGTCAAGGAACAGCATTGAACCAAACAGCACATCAGTGTCCAAGAAGGAAAAAAAAACACTGAAAATGATATCCATCAAGAAGGGACTTGTGTCACATTGACCTCTACTAAAGACCATTAGTTGTCTTATGTAGCCATTATCCTTGTCTTATAACTACTCACTGCCAAACAACCCAGCTGTTCTACAGTGCAATGGGTAATGAGTGCAAATCACATCACCAGGTTTTCACCTTTTAATATTTTGTAATTAAGTATTCCAGCTATCAACAAAAGATACCTTGTTCTTTCTGTTAACATTACCACCCTCAGACATGTTGCTCTCTGACAATATCACACCTTTGCTGAGTCTCCATCAGCTTCCGCTGATGGTAGCATAGATAAAACCAAATACAGACAGCTGCTTCCACTTGATCAGCTGTAGAAATACAGAAAGTGCCAAATGTGCACAGCAAGCTGATAAATTTATCAAAATTGGGAACATTCATCGATTTCCCAGGGCATCCCCTACTGTAAAGCAGGGGGAAGAAATCTATACATGAGTGCAGCTAGCATCATACAGATAGGCTAGATCACATACTGTACAGTCTGCTTCAAAAGCACAGATATGATATGAAATTTTCAGCAGGAGCATGATAACGCTGGCTTGTTCTCTGCATGCAAATTTAAAGCCTTCTGTCCCTGCAAAATTTGAGGATCACAGGGATGAGATGCAAGTGCCTTTCTGCAAGAGCTTTCCCTTTGCTCATTATTTGGATCATCCTCATTGAGAAGCCAGCCAAGCACTTTTGTGATCACTGAAAAAGGACTTTTCACTGATGTCTAGCACATACTGGGCCTGACCAGGATTGGAATAGGAGACCTCTAAGGAAAACCAGGTTGTGGTATGAGTTGTGCAGGTGGACCAGTAGGTGGTGCTCTTCCTTTTCAATAAGAATTTCCATTCCAATGCTCCAGCATGGTGACCAGGAACATTGTGCAGTAGGTGCCATCTGTCAGTTACAATATTAAACTTTATAATACAAAAACTTTATAAAAATACAACTATAATTAGGTTTTGACAACTTTTTAAAGATCACTAGATGTTCATATGTTTAAGATTGAAAGACTCAAGGATTTTTATGCATATTATACATTTAGATTTTCCAAGATATTCTGATAAAGTTCCACATAAAATTAATTTGCAAATTGCAGGCAGTAGACATTCAAGATAATTTTTATATACTATATACTGTATATATTTATAACTGATTAATAAATAGTAAACAGAGGGTACAAATAAGTAATCTAAATAAGAGATAAATAAGAGATCTGCATTGGACACTGCCCTTCCTAATTTATATCATGATCAAAATTTCGGTCCGATGCTGGTGAACTAGACAGATTTGTGGATTGTACTAGTAGTAGTAGTAGCTGGAAAACACCGTAAAAGTAGCCAAACAAATTCAAAAGGAATTTTACAAAATTCAGGTTTAGTTAAACATCAAGGCACCAGACAAATGACATTGACTGTAGAGAACTGCAGAACCATGCTTTCTGTGGGAAAAACATAACATAAATATTAGAAATATAAAATAAGCTTGAGGAGGTTACTTAAAAAAAACTCATTATGTTGAATCATCACTTTCAATTTCAAGGAAATGCAAAGGCAAACAGAAGGTTGCAATATATAAATAAAATTGTGAAATTAAACTCAACAGATGTCATGCTAAAACTGTAAGACTTCATTTAGAATATTGTGCACAATCATGGTCACCACACTACAGAAAAGGTATTGCTGCTCTAGATTCAGTTTGAGAAGAGCAACCAGACTGGCTGAAATAACTACCTTTTCAGCCTGGAATGCAGACTATTAAGACACCTAATTTAGTATTTAAAATCATGAAAGGCACTGCCAATATAAAACCAACACTTTAGAAGCAATGGTGAAACAAACTAGAGGACACCACTAGAAAGTACCTGGAAGTCCATTTCAAATCGAGAACAGGTTGCAATTCTTACAGAAACTGTTGTGGAACAAGCTGCCTATGTACAGTACTGTATGATGTAACAGCACTTCAGTGGTGGATGAAATGAGCCCCCTCCAAAATGTAAATCAGTCTGAGATCCTTTGGGATGAAAAGAGCTACATACTGTACTGTAACTGCAAAGAAGTACTTCTAATAAATAGAATGCTACTGTCAGCACAATAGCTTTGTGATATAAAGTCACCCTTAGGACATTTTTTCATTATTTATAGAATGATATTTGGATAGAAGCAAGGTTTGTGTTGTTGAACCAGATCATATAATCGAAATACTGTAACCTTCAAGTGTGTAGCTGTAATATGGTAGATCCTTTCATATTTTGGTTCTGCCTTAATTTCCCACCCTGCTTTCCAGGATCCAGAATGTGACAAACATATGTGTGATACATATATGCTATACAATGTTTTCTGATTTCATCAAGGGTATGGATAAACTTGAAGCACACTCTATTTATTATAACTTGTAAAACATAGTACACATTTGCATATTGCATATTGCTAAAGGGATCCCCATTAAAATACTGTACATTTAAATTCATACAAGACTACAATGACTACAATGAAAAATATGAAAGAGAAGTAAAAAAAAATTAAATGGGTTAAATAAACACTACTCAAAGCCAAGTCGATGCTGATGTACAACACAGACATGCTGTACTGTATATGCAAATAGCAGATGATCTTAATACCTGTGTTACCCTTAGCTGCTATTGTACCATTTCAAGTTGTATAAATAGTAATGATAAATCACTCAGAGGCTGGTTTACAATAAGCTATCATATACTGGTAATGCAGTATTAAAACACATTATAACCTTAGTATTTTTCTTGGATGAAAATAACAAATGTAAACTATAGTATATGCCTACTGATTTATTTCCTCTACCAAACAGTCATATTAATTGTGATAGATTGTTCACAGGATATTCATCATTTCACAGTTTTGCTGTACCCTGCTACTTCTATTAGTGTGGGGCATTTGTCTTTCTGTCACTTCACACACTTCTTCACATTTAATAAATACCACACACTCTGATAGCCATTTTATGATTAAATGTTTTTGGATTTTGTTTTACATTGACGATAGCAATTTAGCTTTTTTGATAGAAAAAAGGAAGCCGTAGTCACAGAATTGTGTAATAGATTGCAGTGGCAGCACGTGTCATTAAATTAAAGTTATTCAGCCATTCAGACACGAAAGAAGGGGACCTAATTACACATGTCAAGATAGATGTTTGAGTGTTTTATGGAAACCCTATTAGTATTTTATTTCATACTGAATAAAGGGGAAACAAAATCTAGAAAAAAATAAACGGTGATCTATCTAAAATCAGTTACATAAACTATTAATATAGTTTCACACAAAACAATAATGAAACTACAATATGTCCTTCCTTAATTTTAAAACAATGTGCCAAAATGTTGACAGACAGTTTTGTTAGGATTTCACCACACCAATCATTATTTCTATTGACACAAGGCTTTTTCTCCTAGAAGAATAAATCACAAATTTCCAGATGTGAATTGTCTTTTTGTGTAGTATTTCAATTTACATAAACAAATCACAGATCCAGGCATATGTAATATTTTGTAATAAAATACACAGATGCTCTCTGTCAAATATGCATCTTCTTAGCTTTGCTGGTCTTAGTTACCATATTCCATCTGGTTTAAAATGACATTAACTATTTCTTTTTGGTTTAAAAATACATTTTGTTCTCACTTCTCATTCCTGCAAATATTTTGCCCCAATCTCTTAAACATGTGATTGCAAGTAAGAATTATTTTCCCTTTGTTCATGAACATAAATTCAAGACAGAGTCAGGTGAATTCTGGATTGTCAAGAGGTGGAATAAATGCTAAATGTCTCTCTTGCAGCCCTTTAGATTACCATGACTTGCTCCATCTTTGTTGACCTCTTTCTGATTGCTCTCTAGTTCACATTGAGTGATTGATTTTCATATATACCAGGATCTGCAGGATCCATAGTGGACCTGAACCTTCATATCTGTTTAGAAAATCAGCCCCGTTGTCCTTATCTCTCCTTTCTACCACTGTCTTCTATCCTTGTATCATCAGCATGAATTTCTGTCAAGGACACTTCAGCTGGCTTGAGAAAATTGAAACAATCTGCTCCTTAGCAATTTTGTTCTCCACTCACCTTACAATGACATATAATCATTTATAAATTGATTATGATTCTACACTTTGTAATTATTATTATTGAAATGCTTATTATAGATGTTCCATTATTCTCTAATTGCAAAATTGTTTACATGTATAAGACATCATTCAACACCAGGGATGAAAGCACTTTACTGAGACATAAATAAGTAACAGTAAACAAGTATAATTAGACATTTTACATTTTAAAAAATAAAGGTTAAAACTATTTTAATCACGTGCGATAATAATTCAGTCAAAACAAAAATACCTTGTAAAGATGAGTTTTGTGATTTTTTTATGTGTTGTTTCAAAAATAACAACCCAAATATAACATTGAAGTTAATGAATTTTAGAGTTTAGATAGGAAACGAAATAGTCCATATCTATACCTAACAATGATTAATGAAGCCTGCAATGAGGACTTTTGTCTTCTTCTGAGTAAGTGCAAAAAGTTTTGATATTAAATAATGCAGTAACATTACCATATTTTACAGAGAAGCACAACTGTGTATTGAGCAGAGAGTGGAGCTCTGAGGGACACCACAGTTGAAACCTGTTAAACCTGATACTGATGATTTATTTAATGAATATATTTGACAGCCATGATATAAAAATCACACATTTCCAAATGATCCAGTTTTTAAGAAACTGTAACAAAGTGCCAAGCTGTACTGAATGTGGTGCAAGACAGTACAATATTAGAACTAGAACAGAAGTAGAAATTGGCAGTCAGATTAGGTTTTCTGTGCTGTAACAGGAGTGGAGATACAGTATAGCAGTACCAAGATGCATGTCTTTATGGAACCAACTAGACAACCCTTTTGCTGGAGCTGGTACCCTGGCCAAACAGCTGAATATGATTAAATGAACTACATGGGCAGAATGACCTCTTCTGATGTGTAACATTTTTGTGTTCTTATGGGTGCCTGACTGAAATTATTGAAAGATTCATAGCAGTGAGGGATGCTTGTGTTTGTTTTACCACAACTTCTAAAGCGTCTTTGCTATGGGACCCAGTGAAACAATGAAGGGGTCCTGTTTCCAGAAAAATATTTATTTATTATTGAAACAATGACTTTAATAAGGGTACTAAACATTTTCTTCAATGCATTAGGATTATTGAGATGGAATCTAAATTAGTAGTTGTACTGTAGATTTCATTTACATTATAGCCATATTTAGCTCCTGAACAGTGACCAGTGAAAAAGATGCCATCAATAAATCCTCATGACTATCTGGACAATATCTGGATAATATTGTACTAGAAATATAGAATGGAATCTGTGTTACAATACCCAGAATTGTAGACTGAAAATACTGTAAATGAGAAATTCCTCATGTCTATCATTTTAATTTGATTAACCTTGATATAACGAATTACCAAGCGAATCATGGTTAAAAAAGACTAGAATTTTACATTTTCTCAACAAGGATAATAGGCCTGTAAGATACATTGATGCAAGCAGTCTATGTAGAAACAGCTACAGTAACTGCAACTTTTGCAATATTTTTGTATATATTTCTTTTTTTCCATAAGATATGCACTTTGCAAAATCTATACATGGAAGCACATTGTTCTATAGACTCCATTAAATGAAGTTTAATATAATTCATATATATATTAATTATATCACACCCCACCCCACAGAAATTAGAGCAAAATGAAGGAATTCTGAAAGTTAATCTTGCGTGGAAAAACCTTGTGTTCAGAATTTGAATACTTGCACTTAATTACTAAGTTAGGCAGCTGCAAATAACAAAATGCTACTAATTATGCATTGTTTTGTATGTAAGATATTCAGACATGCTCTTTTATGCTGTACTGTTTGGAAAAAAAACAATTTAACCTGCTGCTTTTAACATTCTGTACATATGTTTTGAAGTCTCTAGTGAACTATTCTGTAAAATTCAGAATGGAGAAGCATTAACTTTCAGAGAGAAGAACTGAGGCCTTGTTGCATATGGCCTAAAACTACCTTTAAATCTAATTACCTCCAGGAGCACATATAGTATGAGCCTGTCCTTAATGAAACCACTGAAATCTCTGTACACACACCCTATACATCTCCCAGTGAAGTGTTTAGTAAACAGTTCAATAAATACATTTATCAACGTATACTGTACATATCACTTGACAGAGAACGTGCATTTAAAATATAACATGGCTTGCACAATAAGAGTAAAACAAAAAATACACTTAATGATTCATTACAATAAACAAAGTACTGTATGTACTATAGTATATGACAGGAATGTGGTGCAAATTTATTTGGCACTAAATTAATCATTACACAGAATCAAAGCACACTTGCAATAATTGAATTGCTTATTGCCCTAACAACATCATTTCACACATCTGACCTAATATTAATGTAGCACCTGCTGTGATGATTAAAGAGTTGTATTCAAGGCACTTACTTTAAGAACAATTAATCTCCTCACTTTGTTCTCAGTCAATAGTAGGTTCTAGATATACAGTACAGTAACACAGTACTCACCCATAATAGCTAAAGCTGTAGCTTTTATCAATTCTTTCTTCATGGACTCTATAACCTCTAGATTACTGCCATCTAGGTTACATCTGTTAATGGTTCCATTTCCTGAACTGATCCAGTAAAGCTTGTTTGTAGCGTAGTCTATTGACAGACCTGCAATAAAAGAGATGTTACTGTACCTTCTGAGTTTCCTTTTTTACTAATGTAGATTATATGTCCTATAAGCAAAACATCCTGATATTTCAGTATTACATTAAACTGTACTCACAAGAAGGGAACACAGAAAACTGGATTCTTTTAAACAACACATTGAAAGTATAAACCTATTTTAAGACAACAAAAAAAGCTTATTTCACTATATACTTTCCATTCCACTTTTCACTTATGGGGAATAGGTTAATTATACTGTAATTATCAGCATGTAAAAAAAACTAGAAACAACGGTTTAAAGAAAAAAAATCATAAAGTAGAAATCACTAATTCATGTTAATTTAGCTTTTAAAAAGCACAGAAAATAGCAATGATTGGTAATTGTATGTAGAAAATCTTTAATGCACTCCTAAGGGTGATTTATTTTCCTTTAAATAAGATTTCCTCAAGTGACAATGACAGTTCTTTTTTAAGGCAAAAGCAGTTCACCAATGTGGTTCATCATCTGTGTGTGCAGTTGATCTCTTGCAACAAGAGAATTTACACTGATCTGTGCTGTGCTGTATGTGCAAAGGGCAAATGATCTGCATGTCTAATTAATTGCAATAATTCCCAAGATAACATAACAATTATAATTGGAGTTATTTCAAAGTTGGTTTCCTTTCCTTATCGTATGTATAAAATGTCAACAAAGATTTATGGTGCCAATATCAGGCTGGTGGAAAACAGGATCAGTATGTTTAAGAAACTAGAAATATGACCTTGGGCTATTATGACACTAACCGAAAGAAAGTCTTAATAAATCTTCACATGCTATGTGACAAGGTTGTAAAATAAATGAGGTTCTTTAACAGGCTCAGGGGACTCAGTCACCAGTGCACTACTACATTGACCATATGGAACCAAAGGCCATTGGCTATATTGTGATGTTTCACCAATGAACTGTATTTAATACTGTCAGGCGGATTACTTATTAAGGAGACTTCCCAGTCTGAGTGAGGGTAGGGGGTGCTTTTGATTTGATGCCAAAAATGAACCGAGCAGCAGATCTTCTCTAACACAGTTCATCTGGTACTGATAAATTGTGACTGAAAATGGAAAATCACTGTTTACTGGCTGTCAGCTTTCATCATCATGGTGTGTTTTAACAAAATGAAACCCTTCTGTACAATTCCACATTAAATTTACATGAAACAGCAGATTCAAAGAGATTGGAAAAAAAAGCTTGCATATATCAGTCTATGGTCTAAAAATGGCAACACTTTTTAAAACTCAAAAGTAAAATTGGAAGGTCATTCACATTTATATGAATCTGTATAATTAAGGTCAAAGCTTTTAAAAGATATATTTACAGTACAATAAAGTAAGCTATTATTATTATTCATTACCTTTTTTTAATTTGAATTTCTAAATACCACTTTGTTCATACTACAAAAGATATCAAACAGCCCAGTTTCCCACTAAAACCTAAGACCAGCATGGCTTAGTGATGACTACATGCCCACATCCTCTGAAATGTGCACACACAGGAGAGTTAAACATGTGATGAAGGACTGACATGACTCTCACTGTATGATTATGGGGACTCAGTAAGCCACAAGAGGGCTGCTGTTTCATGTTAAACCAAAGAACCCCTGACGGACTTCTGAAACAAATATCATTTTGAAATAAGAATGGTACAAGAGAAGAAATTGCTCTATATTTACCAACAGGTTCTCTCTGATTCTGGTGCAAGATCTTACTGTTACTGCCATCCATGTTTGCCATGTTAATTGTGTTTCCATCAGTCCAGTAGAGCTTCCTGAAAAAAATAAAATTAATAACATCCCTCGCAATACTTTATAGAACAAAGGACCCTGATCATAGAATCGTTAGGTAAAGACTCTGACTCTAATTTGTTTGAAGTGCCTTTAATAGGCATTGCATTTATTCATCAGATTGTATGCCTAAGCTACCAAACCAATAACCATTAAGTAACACAGAATCCAGATTTTGTGTGACAAAATGCTGCCTGAAGCAAAAAATAATAAATCCGCTATGACTATAAACCTGTACTATGCTGCATTGAATAAGAGATGTCGTGTCTACAGTATGTTGTGACTGCAGTGAATGGCTAGCACATGTATAAATGAATAACCCTGGGCATGAGAATTACATTTAGCAGCCTGACTGTAAATGTGTGCTCCAACACAGACTGACATGCAGTCTAAAGAGGTTAGAGATAACTACTATGCTACTATTTAGTTACCGACTTAGATAGCTTGGGCTCAGCTAACCAAGACCTTTCTTGTGTTTGTACTCTCCTTGGCTTGGATGTATGCTGCAAATTATCACACTTACATGTTAACCTGTGTCCAATTAACAACCTTCATACAAGTAATGCCTTCCTTCTTATTATTAGAATATTTATGATTAATATATAACATTTATATTTATTCTGCACAGTGATTAGTGTTGAGACCTTGCAGTGCTGGGGCCCTGGGTTCATTTCTGGACCTGGGGTGCTGTCTCTGTGAAGTTCTAAGTTCACGTGCATTTCCTCTGGGTGAGAGAGTCTTTATTATCCCTGGGGGGTAATTTGTTAAGGGAAATTGCAGCCTGACGTCCTTTTTTACACGCCTCGATGTTGTGATTTTAAGGTACCTCAGTTTCTCCCACATTTTAAAAACATACTGTTACTGTTAGGGTAATTGGCTTCTGGGGAAATTGGCCCTGGTGTGAGAGCATGCATGTCTATGTTAAAATTACTGATTTTGATTAAAAAAAATATTTTGACACCTGTCCAAAAGCCTACACTCACTTGGCCCTTAAACACTGTCTGATCTCATGCCCCAGAATCTCTCACAGCAGCAAAACTTCAAAAGAGTATCACTGACAAAATATAACCTCAAATGGAAAACAGAAAATTAAGTTATCACTTAATTGGATATATCTGTCGTATTATGTATAAACTTGGTTTCTGCTACATACTTTGCAGTGCAGATTATCAAAACTAGCTTACAGCAAAATTGTGGATAAACCAACAAAATCACTGAAGATTAAAGTAATTGTGGTGTAGCCAAAAAGTGGAGAAAAAAAACAAATAAAATATTCATATAGTAGATATGTATGTTCTACTTATTTCTATATTATACAAATTATGCATGCTGTTTATTTATTATACATTGGTCTATAAACATGTTTTATTGCCCCTGTAATGTTTTTGGGTATAATTGTTTTTTTTAATGTTGCTTCAAAATCTCCTGTAGTCACATCCATCCATTTCTTAGGATTTTTCTCACTTAATTCCAAGAATGTTGTATTTGTATAAGACCATATCAATAAAAGAACGGCTATAATTTGAAAGGTGGTCATTTAGCCGTTTTAGGTTATTTTCAGTAATTAATTAATCTGAGGAACTCATCCAGCATTTTTTTTTAATTCAGAGTTAATTCAGAGTATTTTTTTTTATTTCAATTCCAATTGACAAGATACAGTATATTCCAGAAATATTAAGTGTTTCAGGACTAAAGTCATACAAGAGAAGGCTTTCAAAGTACACAGTGTTTATTGCACAATGATGTCTACTAATTGTAGATCATCTTATATTTAAATATAATATTAGTACACCTAGAAAAACAACAGGAATCCCACAAAATCATTCACAGTGCTTAGTGTATGTGAGCTCTGAGTAGTCAAAGGTCCTGATTTCACTGGTGTCTTACTTTTCTTACATAATATTTTAACATTTAAGGACATGGAGATCACAAAAGGCTTAATGTACCCCTTTGAAGGATGCAGCACGAGACACTTGGGTTTATCAATCCCATGGATGACAGACGTCTTGAGGGATCCATCCAAGCGAGCAACGCTGATCTGTGTCTCGTCGTTCTCTGAACTTATCCAGTACATGTTTCTTGACAGCCAGTCTATAGCAAGCCCACGGACGTTTAACATGTCTGAAGAGGAAGAAGTGTTTTTAGCAATACAACTATAAAACAACCATAACATTTATTATTCTATGAATTATAATTAATCCTTAAATAATTGGCCATTTACAGTTTGGACAAAGACCTCTTCCCTCTCCATTCCTTTACCATTTAGTGTAGCACTCCGAGATGAATTGATTGTATTAACCAGTTTAGAGTTATTGACTGTCCAGGAAATGAAAGCACTGTAGTTACAGATCCACGCCGGATACTTCACCAGAACGCATTGAGCACATCACACTCCAACACACTGCATTGTGCTATTTTTTAAATATTCTCTTGTGGAGCTGCACTGCTTTGTAAAATCGCCAGGCGGATCAGTGAATGCTTAATGTGGCGTGTGGAGGCATTTGGGCTGTTGCCTGAAAATAGCTGCTTTCAAATCCCGGTCAACGCTGAGCCTGCGACAATTTTTCCAATAATAGAATTTAAGTTGTATAGTGTTTAGACTTCTATTCTTTTTATACTGTATATATAAATAATTTGTTATAGCTTGTTGTGAACGTGATGTGCTTCTTTCACGTTTACCTTTGCATTATATAATCTATATAATTAATTGTCTCAGGAAACAATCTTACTTTAGGTTTTGATTATAAAAATGTATTTCACACACACTGTTTTGTCTGTACTCAATTGTTTCATATTTTTTTTCAAACCACATGTATATTTGCATATGCTATCAAGTTTCAACCTATCTGATGTTTACCTCTTTATTATTTACAATCAAAACTGAATGATCACTAAGCTCAATTCAGAGTGCACACCTTGGTCACAAATGAGACAAGAAAGATGTTTTTGTCCTCTTTACTTCATTAACTATTATCATGACAAGTACTGCATTGCAACATTTACAAATGTTAAACTTCTGAAACAATTGAAATAATAACACCTGAAATGCAGTACGTTAAATTGAGAGTAACTAGGACATTCTGATAAAGTATATTGTTTAGGAAACATCATTGCAATCAGACTATCCCAAAATCCATATCTTCCTGTTAAAAAAAATATGGAACACTCTGCTTTACTGTGCTTTCACAAATTATGACCTAAGGCTGCAGCTCTGATTACCAGCTGCCCGGCCAAAGTCTCACATTTAAGCCAAAAGAGTTTCTGTCAGCTGAAAACATGTGTGAGGTGTTGCTTTAGGTTCAGGGCTTCAGCTGGCTTGGGAGAGAGCTACTTTAATCTGATTTACTTCATCACATTACAGAAATGAGACAGGCTAACAGATGTCTGGGAAAACTAAGACCAGTGCATTGCAAAAAGCAAACACAGTAATATGTAACGTGATTAAAAGACATGTACTATATTAGTTCCCTTAATACATTTAGTTTGGAAATTCTGGAAATTAGACTGAAACTGAAAAGAAATAAGTCTGAATCCAAAAATAGAAAGAAACATGAATCTAACATAATGAATTGCATAACCATTTTTATGTTAAAAATATTTTGTCTTGTTCTGATATCCATGTCCAAGTTTAAGTTACAGTGTACCGATGAGACCAAATAAATTACTTTTTGTTAGTTGGATTCAGATCGAATACCTAGAGCAAATCAAAACTTTACAAATTTGCAAATGAATACTTATTGAAGCAAAAAGGCTTCCATCTTACAGACAACTGTCTTCACTTATTTCATTTGGAGTTCATGATCAACATTTGGCGCAAATTTCCATTTTGGACACCTGAAATGTCTGCAACACTTGTGTATGTGTGTGCTTGTGTGTGTAATCTGGATCCGGGAGAACACAAGAATACCACATGATCCCTGATAGGTTTTCATAGTATTCCACAAAAGAAAAAGACTGAATTATGCAATGTGACATGGAAAGAAAGTAAAACTTTCTTGCATTGCGAAAAGAAAGTAAAACTTTCTTTCCAAATAGTAATGGGCTTTACCTCAAGGGAATCTTACATTGAGCAACTGATACCGACTTTCATTGCTTAAAAATCTTTATTACAGTCTAGGATCAAATATGTGATCTACAAAAAGGTTTTTAAAGTTACTGCTGTTATTTTCAAAAAAACGTTTCTTCTCACCTCCGGACATGATTGTCTCTAACCCAGTTCCATTGACAAAAGCTCGCTTGATTGTTTGGGTTTTCACATCAGCCCAATAAATCCTCTCCTCAAAAGCATCATAATCCACAACAGTCACATCATCAATATCAGGAACAGTGAAGGCTGTTATAATGTTCAGATATGGATTATCTATATCAACTCCACGGATTTCTGAACGTCTAACATACAAGATGAATTTCTTCAGGGCTGTTAAAGAGAAAAATAAACAGAAATATTAAATTCTCCCTGAAATACTGTATACAGAGGTCAGGTGTATATGGGTTGCTATGTAGCATCATATCCTTATAATATACTTCAGTTCGTATAGATATCAATTAACAATCAGTCCATAGATTTGAAAAAGACAATTTATCCAAATATTTAATAAAGTTTTCTTTCACCAATATTTAGTTTGAAATGAACTCAATGTGTGCCATTTTACTGTTGTTCCAGAGAGGCTGAGTCCACAAGTGAAGAGAAATGTTTTGGTGGGGATCCACATCAGCATGTGAAGGGCAAAGGAACAATTCAAGGTTGTTTAAAAAAAAAAAGTTTGAAAGCTTACACACTCTACACACTCAGCAGTGAAGCTATATATATATTAGACATATGGAGATGAAATAAGCTTTCTCTTGATGAAAAAAGCACAATGAATGAAAACTTTTGCCCATTTTCTTGCTTCCCAAGTACGAAAGACGTTTTAATCTACATCATCACAGCTTGCCATAATTGCAGAAGATCCATTCATCCATCATGAGAAAGCTGCTTATCCTAGTGAGCGTCACCACAGGCTGGAGCCTACAGAATCTTAAAATCTCTCTAAAAACTGCATCACAGCACAGTCATGGCAAGTGTCTTCAATTCACCGTGCATAGCGAGACACCGTGTACAGTAACAGTGCTTCATTGTGCATTTTGCATGCTGCTGTTTTTCCAGCAACAAGGTCCTTCTCTGAGAAATACATTTCACAAAGCCATCAATTCTAGGACAGCATCGTTTGGACTCCCAATACACAAAATCATGTTTTGTATATTTACAGTAACGTACAGTATATCAGTGGAATGCAAACTGAGATACAGTTGAAACTTTCAAAGTAGTACAACTACTGGAAACATAACATTTAACTCCTATATGGTAGTTTTGTTTTTCTAAAATTAACCTTATTAAGACTTTCCCACACACAACCACCATTTAGCTACAGGAGAAATCTAGATAAAACAACAATAACACATATATATATATATGGTGTATTGCATATCTACATATAAATCATAAAGGATTCAGCATGTGAAATTAATCATAATTTATAATGATTGCCCAGTATTTACTTGCTAAATGTATTTTTCCATACAGTGAGTATTCTACTGATATACTGTAAACATTATAGAGCCTTTAAAAAAACATAAGCTTTTTTCAATAAAAATACTAAAACAATTAATATTCATTTAATTCTCAAATTCCTAGTTCATCTTTCAAAGCAGGATAATCCAGCCTTTTTTACATTCTAGCTCAGGAAATTAGAAAATATCACCAAGGAGACTTTTGGAGTTCCAGGATTGGTGGATTTAATTTTATGAATCTGCAGCCTCTTCACTGTCTTTCTACTTTCTTTTTGTTCTCTATCCTTAGTCATTCAATTCCTGCTTCCTCAATATACTGTACAGTCTGCCGCTGTGTGGCAAGCTGCCCTTCACTGATAAAATGTATATATTCAACCATGCGCCTGTGATCTTTAACCAAGACCTTCAACAATGGGAAAGAAAATTACTTTTGTTGTACCTTTGAGCTGGAGAATATTAAGAACTGTATAATATCCCTAGGACTCCATGAATTCTGAATGAATTATTTTTTTTCATTGTAGGACAAATATCTAAGTTTTTTTTTCTTCCCCCACAGACTGCAGCCTTCCTCCCAGGCACTGACATCTTTTTCTTGCAAAGGTAAAGGGTCCTTTTTGAGGCAGCGTGGATTAGGACGAGTTCAATTTCACATTCTGAGTTCCAGGTCTCTTACCAAAGCAGGATCTGTTGTCAGGAGCCAGCTTCATGAGATGTGGGCAAGCGCAGGCCGCAGTGCAGTTGTAATTGATCAGGCACAAGTGTGTGCATGGTCCCCGTCCGCCGTTGCCTTCACAGGGATTGGAGGCTGGTCGAAAGCAAGCGACAGCTGCCGTCACTGTTTTGCACGCCGAGCTGGAAGTTAAACCTACCTGTCTGCCTTGCATTTTCACTCCTTATAAGCAATAAGGGGGCAGGGTGGTGGCTCTGTGGCTAAGGATCCCCACCTGTGGCTGGAAGGTTGCCGGTTTGTATCCCGCAGCCGGCAGAGGAATCTTACTCTGTTAGGCCCCTGAGCAAGGCCCTTAACCCCAACTGCTCCAGGGGCACTGTATAAATGGCTGACCCTGCACTCTGACCCCAAGCGTCTCTCACTTTCTGTGTCTGCATGTCTCATGGAGAAGAAATTGGATTATGACAAAGGAAAAGACAAATTCTTAGTACAAGAAATTGTATATGGCCAATAAAGTGATCTTATAAATTGATTTCATGAAAAGTATATTTAAAATAAAACCTAGCACACAAAGAAAAGAGAAAATTCTACACAGCTTCAGTAGACCTTCATGACATTCAAACTCAACTGCATAGGGATTCTGATTCACATTTCATCAAAAGTATCGTCTGAAGCCATTTTCAAACAATATTCTAAATTACAGCAATTGAAGCAAGCTTATATTAATGGTTTAATTTTCAGACTAAATATATTAATTTGACTCATCCTGTCCAGATTCTTTGCCCCAGTTCTAACTTACAACTCTCTTTCTACATAATTACTTGTTTTAACTTCAGAAATATAGATTGGTACTATAGATAAAAAAAAAATGTAAACATTGGACATAATCCACTGTATTTTTAAAGTTTTGCTCTGACGACTAATTTGGCTTTTATTCAGGAAATGAATAAGGAACCACACAACCTGTAAAATCTGTTGAACAGCCACTTCAAAGGCTTGCTAAAACGCTGACTTTTTTATTTTTGAGGATGTTGTTCTAACCACCTCTCCACTCTTAGTAAGGTTTGGATCTAAAATCATGTAGTTGACATTTTTCATGTTTATCTTTGAGTAGACGTCTATTTGCAGAGGTAGAAAGCCAATTTTACACTGCAGAGCCAGAGACCACAGCTGACCCAGCAGTGTAAAATGGTAGAAATTGTCTCTAATAAAATTCATTTACTCCAGTGTGACCTCGCCCAGGAGCAGCTCTGATAATACTAAGCTTATAGCTTGTAAAATAAGCTCTAAGAAAGACTGGAAATCAGGATGGCTGTATATAGATCTGTTGTAGTTTACTGGGGGATGATACATCTACCTCCACCAAGGAGGGGAAAGTTGCATTAGTCATATGAGTCTCGAGTGGAATACTATGAAATGAAAGGTCATATGTTTAAGCTGAGCTGAGTGGAACATCCCACTCCAAACAGCACATTTCAAGTTCTCCTCAGTCTTACACTGGTCCTCGCTATGACATCTAAAATACCAGTCATAACCATAAAATACATATCATAACCAATTCATAACGATCAAACACAGGCTTTCCACAGTCACTGACTTTTATTTATTTCCATCCAAGTTCTGCTTTTGACAACAAAAGATGCTGAAGTCTTCAAGAGGCTGGACTCATGAGGTGACCTGATGGGACTTCTCAAAACCAGCTGTGGTGTCTTATCTTTCCATCCACAAACACATTCATTCATAAAAGGGAAAGTTTTCATTTCTCACCGATCATGGAGATAAAAGCCAAGCTTAGGACCAGCTGAGAGTAGCCCTTGTTCAATCTTAATTGCTATCTTCCAGGGATGAAAAAGGCATAGCTTGTAAACACCCAGTTAAAATCTGAATCCTGCTCTCAGAATACAAGATTACTTGAAAAACTGGTGTTGCATGTTAAGAACGGTTCTTGCAGTTCAGTGTTAAGGCTTGTTTTCAAAACAGAATCAGACAAAACCTCAAAATGTAAATCAAGTGATAAAAGTGAATATGTGACATGGATTTAATTAATATGCTTTTTTACCACTGGGACCTTAAAAGTGGAGTAGAAGTGCTTATTGGCATCCACAGACATGCAGACTAATTTGTTTTTACTTATCTGTGCAGCACGATCTCAGATTGCTGGAACTTAAAAAAACAAACATCTGTCATCTTACAGCTGCTGGCATCGCAAAGCCAACAGTTCATTTCTACTGCAGAAAAATAAACTGATATAGAGCATTTTGAGTAAACATGAGGAAGTAGGAACATTTTCAATAAAACCAACAGCACAAGAGAAATTACACCTCTGTATGTATGTACTGTACAGTACCCACCCACCTGAACTACTGTACAGTATGTGTGTTTGTAATGAAGACAGAAAAAGTGATAGACAAATGTTTCTTCTTCTTTAGTTAACTACTCCTTTGCTAACTTCTAGAGCTGACCATCAAGTGATTCAGCTTATTGTAAAATATAAGGTTGAGGGTTTGGTATCAAAATTTTAAATTTATATTTAATGTAAATGGCCAGCCACCAGCTGATCAGTTTTAACTGACTGCCACAGACAAATTTTCATGCATACCACTGACTCTCTAACATGTGCTCTGAGTTTTAGGAAAAAGCATGTTCAAAACTGTCCACAGTGTTGAAGCAGAGTATTTCTATTTCCCCTTGGGTATAACAGCTATACTCCTCTATTAGCTGAACACCACTACAGAAAACTCTGGTTGGCTGTTATAACTGCTGCCAAGAGAATGACTGTGTGTCATTCTTTCACTCTCTCACTGTCTTCGCTGGTGCTTGTGTGTCCTTGCCTTTGTTGACTTTGCACAAATAGAGCAGTGTAGTGCAGAGGAAGAAAAACATACAAAGAAAGACCAAAGATACTATTGCTGGTCTCTCTGGTTGCTGAACTGGGTTAGTGGATCCTACGACTGACCATCTAGGGTAGAGTTGGTTTTAACAAAGGTGGGAAAAGGGTTATGAGGGGAATTGTGTTCTTGTTTGCACAGAGTGTTTGCTTTTTTGTCTTTTTTTAATCACAATAGAAATGACCAGCAACAAATTGCCATGGTGGTTTGGAGACAAAGTGTCTTGTTCTGTTCCATGTAATGCTACAAAGGTACTTTTACTGTTATTGCACAACAACACTCATCCACCCTGAATCTGCCAACAACAGATTCTGACGTTGTGAACGACACACAATGAGTTTCCAAGTGGAATCTGACACATGAAGTTATGAACTCAAGACATCTGTTAAGGAAGTGCAGGGACATGGACGGACTATGATTACTGATGATGGTTGACCAGCAGGTGGCACTCTTCCTCTGTACCAGATTTTCCAGTCTGATGCTCTGCTCTAGCGAATGGGGACAATGGACAATGTGCGAGGTGCTGTCTTTTGGATGAGTACTAAAACTAATGTCCTGAATACCTGTCAATAACCTTCCCATTGCACTGTTCATAATAGTAGGGATGTCTACCTGGTGTCCTGGCTAAAGTTTAACCTAGCCTTCCAGAACCCCCCAAATTCGATGAGTGAAGTAATTTCTCACTTCTGTACCGACTTGCTATGAATATGAACTTTTGAACTAAAGATTTTTTTAAAGACAATATACCTGAAAATCAAAAGAACACTTAACTTGTGGTCATTATCAAATAAGAATTAGAAAGCATAATATGGCAATTTTTTAATGATTTCCAATTTCAGGGCCCCGAATGCTACATTTTTTCCATGGATATCACATCTCTTTACACCGTCATTCCCCATAATGGTGGCCTAACAGCCCTCAAGCACATGCTGGACAAATGCACAGTGCTTGATCTACTCACCCACACCCTGGTACGCCTTGCAAAATTGGTTCTCACACTGAATGCATTCTCATTCAATAACCTTTTTTACCAACAGGTGAGTGGAGTTGCCATGGGCACCAGAATGGGACCCAGCTATGCCATTATTTTTGTTGGCTGGGTGAAAGAATGCTTCTTCGCTACCTACACTGGCTAGGTCCCTGACCTCTACAAGTGATACATTGATGACTGTGTCGGTGCCGCCACATGCTCTAACAACCAGCTTGAGCACTTTCTGCATCATTTCACCAACTTCCACCCATCCCTAAAATATACAGTTAACACTTCCACTACTCTTCCATTTCTAGACATCAACTTCTCCATTAACTACCCCTGACTCCCTACTTCGGTCTATTACAAACCCATGGATTCACACAGCTATCTCCTGTATAGCTCATCTCACCCCAAACACACTAAAAACTCTCTCCCTTTCTCACAGTTCCTTAGGCTACGACGATTATGCAGCGACGACATTGATTTCCAGAACCAAGCCCTCAAAATGTACTCTTTTTTCATCAACAGAGGATACCCTAGCAGTGTTATTGACAGGGCCCTTGCCCGAGCCAAAAACACCCCTCGGACCATCAACTCAATCAGGAACTCCCACCATAACAACTGCATTCCTTTGGTGGTGCCCTACCACCCCAACACACTTCTTATCCCCAGGACTATTAACGACAACTTTTCCATCCTACAGGACGACCCCTCCATTGGGGCCCTCTTTTCTGACCGCCCCATCATCTCATATTGCCGACCACCTAATCTATGTAACCTTCTTGTTCACAGCTCCCTTGATCGCCCTCAGCAACCATCCACACAAGGCACTTTCCCTTGCAACAGAGCTCGCTGTATCACCTGCAAGTACACATCTAACACCACACTCATCCAAGGCCCCTCAGGACAATTCCGGATCACCCAAAAGGTATCTTGTACCTCCAGCAACCTTATTTACTGTATCTCTTGCAGTAAATGCCCAGCCATCTACATTGGAGAAACAGGAAGGAGACTCGGAGACCGTTTCAGAAAACAAGTTAGGGCAGTGAAGATTAAAGATCTCTCCAAGCCCATTGTTTCTCATTTCACCTCTGACTGCCATGACCACTCTAATCTCTCCATCTGTGTTCTCAAAGATGGTTTTCCGAACCCATACATCAGAAAGACTACAGAAACCAAAATTATCCTGCAGCTAGGATCACACCTCCCCCCTTCTCTTAATGACAGACTACTTTTCTTCTAAATTCTCTCTATTCATTGTAGGTTTCTTTTCACACCTCTCTTCACCTATCCTGACTTCACACCTCCTGATTGGCCTCTCTTTCTGTCCCCTGCTCCCGCCCCTCGCGGGAGATCTCCTCTCTCCCAGCTTTTGTTCTCCTGCTACATTACCTTTGCTTACTGCCCTGTCTTTCTCACATCTGAAAAAGGCTCCATGGCCGGAACATTGTTTTCTTTCTTCTCTTTTCAGCATGAAATAAACCTATTATTTGTTCCTTTGCAGCCTAAGCATGCTGACGCAGCTACCCACCTGAACTAATATGGCAATTAATGTTTTGCACTAATAGTAAATACATTGTGTGTACAGGAGTTAAACAGGAGAGAGAGAGATGACCTCTCTTTCTCTGACTCTTCAAACAAAGTCACAGGAGAAACATTTGCATCTATTGTAAAAGTCATTTTCTGGATTCAAGAAGTTTTCTACTACCCAGCTGCAGTCCCATATACATTATAGATGAAATGTTTGTGCAGCAAGTGACCAAAGCAAAACTTGCTTATGTTTTGTCTGTATAATCTGGAAACATTTTTGGTGTGATCCTAGCAGCAGTGTGGGTTACATACCCACAATTACTGTAGATACCCCCATTTAAAATGTGTTTCATTCTGGGGTGCCACACAATGAAAAAAACTGAATACTCACCAAAGCCTTCAGCACAAAAACACTCAGTGAAAGAACAGACTCACATCCAGTGGTTTTTAAGGGGAAGTGGCAGATCCACAGTACAAATGGGGAGCAAATATCAAACAGCTTTGAAAAGACCAAGATTCAAGCCTTTTTCAAAAACACAGCATGTGTACAGAATGTAGCCTGGAAACCTGCAAAGTGTTTTCTTTCATCTCTTTTCTGATAGTACATTTGTTCTTCAAACGAGCGTCACATTATTCAAGTAATTGAACCGCAATGTCATTCTCTATTTTTTAACTGAGGTCAAATGATTTTTTATTGTAACAGATAACTCCAAATGGATTAAACAGTTCAGTTAATTTATTTTTATTACTTTTGAATAGTAATGGCCATTAAAAGCCTTTAACACAATCTAATAATTTGTATTAAACCTTTTGAAAAATAATAAATGTATAATTAAACTTTGCAAGTTGCCAAAATAAAGTCATCAAGGTCTACTTGTAGAATTATGCAAATGGAGATTTTAGGTTTAACAGCTGGTAGTTCCAAGCTTTCAGGAATACCAAGCTGGAACAAAATCAAAGAATGATATAACTATTTTTTGCAATTTGACATAATTTATTCACACATCGTTCCAAGAAGGATAAATTAAACCTATTAGGGCAATAAAGAGTCGTTATGAGAAGTAAGCTGTGTTTCTGACCTAAATCTTTTTCAAGGATAATGACACTAAAAATCTTCCCTTTAACAAAATGACCAAATGAACACTGCATTTGTAACTTTGTCATTATAAAATAAGAATCAGAAAGTATTTTATAGTAATTAATGTTTTGCCACACAAAACAAATGCAAGGAAAGAAAGGTGACTTCAAGTTTTTCTAATCCTTCAAACAAGGTCACAGGATAAATATTTACATCTGTCTTGGAATTCAGATCCTGGGTTCTTGCACTATAGCATTCTTTCAGCTGTCTGAATTGTGTTTTAGTCTCATACACATTATACAACAAATCTTTTTCCTCTTACAAAAGAAGCTTAAGATCTGATAAAGTGGTGCAATGTGCATAGCTCAAGACATGACATGTCCTGTTCCTGGGCTTGAAGTTTGATAACAATATCTGTCGAACAACACTTCAATCTGAGATTTGGATGCTTACCAGAGAGTAACTTATATCTAACACAAGGTTAATATATTTTAGATAGTCACAGTCTTCAACAGGTTTGAGAACAACATGAAAAGTTAAGACTTTCATTACTGTGTAAAGTTTCCTAAGTATCACTTAGAACCAAAGCACAACACTCACCAGAAAAGCATAACTGCACAACACTAAACAAACTAGATTTTCTCCTTTATTCTCTCAAATCCATCTGTTAAGTGTATGTTTTGTATTCTCTGTGTTGCATTCTGTTTATTGTTTTATCTGCACAGAACTGACTATTGAAATTCATACAGTTATGTTTTGGCATTTTTAAATATTTTTTTCCCATTGCCCTGCATTTATAAGAATTGATAAAGGCATCAAATGGAGAGAATTCAATTTTTTTTTTCAGAAAAAAAGCTTCCCATTAATTTATTTTCTAACAGAGTGATGTACTGTATGAATGCAAGCTGATCAAAACTTCAGGACTGTGACTAAACAATAACAGGAGAAGAGGAAACAATTTGCTTGATTCAATATACTGTATGTTTCATATTCATTCAGATTTAATAGACTCTTCAATTCCATTACACTTAACTGTACTACATACCTAAAAAAACAGGTCAAAGGCTGCTTTTTAATTAAATCAATCCTCAGTTACAATTGTGTGCCTTTTTCTTCCTCCTCTAGGTATTCCATAGCTACAGGAAAGGTGGCCACATACTTGCTTACCATGAGGTTGCCTGCTGGGATGAAAGATCTCCAGGTCGAAAGGCTGAGCACTAGTCTTCTGAATCACTGTCACATTGTGCCCAGTCCACTTGTTGGCCTTTGCCAGAGTGTTGGTCCTCCAGTCAGTCCAGTACACATTGCCTCCAAAGAGGGACACAGCAAAGGGGTGTGATAGGTACTCGTGCCCTCTCAGGATCTCTAGAATGTCGCTGCCATCGTACTGGGCTGAATAAATGGCATCGGACCTGTTGGAAGAAAAACCCCAATATCAAAAGGGAATCAAGGCACTGCTGACTCTTCACACTAGCGATGATAAATGATTTTGTGAAATTTCTCAGAACTCATTTACTTCCTTGTCAGTTGAGCTACTGACAAGAAAGTGTTGTAGGAAAATGTATTAGAATTATATGATTGCATTTTCAAAACAGCAAGTAAACTCTTAAAAAAACATGCATTCACAAGGATTAATTTCCGTTTATATTAATATATTGGATGCATGGTTTTGAACACAGCAGGTACAGAAATCATATATCAGACTCATTCTTTTCACTGAGTGTGCTATTCTTCATGAAAGGCTTATTTAGGTTAATTGTCCCTTTGTTTATCTACAAATATCTATCATATTTTGAGCTATAAACTCCTGTGTTGAAGGAAATAAATTGAGCCTCTTTATCAAAACAACTCACAGATGCAGAAATATATTTGTACGGTAGTTACAGTAGATCTTCCAAGTCATAATGAATGCATATGTCATATAAACTTGCCAGATTATTTAGCTCCACTGAAATCTAAATTAAAGTTAATATTTATGTACTGTAGGCAGGTAATGTTTCCATCACTTAATCTACCTAGCTTCTCATTGTCACATTCCTTGTGAATACATCTCATTAACTAGCTCACAAGGAGATTCAAGACTGGTAGGCTCAAATATGTTAATGATCATAGTGTCTGCAGACTGTGTAAAAACAGCACCACCTGTTGTAATGCCTTTCAGTTTGTATGTGGATGTCTCCATTAAGTACAGTATGTTCCTTTTATTTTTAATGATGCATAATATACTGTACATACACATAAGCTTTAAAAAAACTATATTTTATAACTGCAAGAAATTAAATCGGAACAGGTTATTGGAAAAATGACAAAATATTTTTGCAGCAAGTGCATTAACATTTTATTGAACGGAGATGATATAGACATATTCATTAGGCTAACGACTATCTCTTATCAAGAGGGCTGATGACTGAACTTTACAGACCGGTAGTCATGTATGTCCGACACTGCAAACAATACAAGCTTGCAACTGTGTTGCTTGGTTTGCACTGGGTTACAGATGTGGTCTTGTGGGATTCTGTCCCATTCTTCAAGTAAAGCCTGGAAAGCCATGCGATTGTCCACTGGTCTCTGAGCCCAGCTCATCCCACAATTGTTCAATGGAGCTCATTCTAGCACCTAGGACATCTGTGGCATATCTGTCACATTCTCAGCTCACAAGCCATTGTTACTGAAGCAGCATGAGGATGTAGAGTGTACAGGGTACCTCTGGAATGCTATCAGGTCAACATTTCATGATGAGCTCACAAGAAAGACAGCAAGTGAAGTCCCAGGACTTTACAATCCAGTTGCCATCAATCACTGTAAGTAGAGTTCTGTAGAGAACAATCACTCCTTCTCTGACCAATACACATGGACCTTTCCCTTGATTGGTCTGTTGTGCACATCAATTAAAGTATCACCACACTCACTGATATCCATCAGTGTGATCTACTCAAAACCTTCATTCATCACTAAGGAAGACTTGCTTCACTGGTGTTCTTCCCAGATAGTTTTCCAATATACTGTTGGCACAAAGGTACAGTTTCTTTACAAGAGGGACATACTGTATTGGTACCTTTTTGTGTTTTTACCTTTCTCTCTCACTATGAGGATATTTAGTGCTTATGCAACAAAGTCATGTGGAGTGTAAAACACTTACTCACTATTAAAAATAAAAAACATTTTGTTTCAAAACTTCCAAAGTGCTAAGATTCTTAGTGTATTATTTTAGATTATAGTTATGTTCCTGTCCATTCTAACATTGTTTCTGTCTTTAGCACTAAAAGGGTAATTGCTCACCGAGCATCTGTCCACACTATTCTCTTTTCAAGATGGTCTAAGGTAAGTCCATTTGGCCATGCTCCCATTTCCATATCTTTAAAAACAATCCGCCGTCCAACACCGCTCATTGAGGCTGCTTCGATTCGTGGGAACGTGGCATCCCAGTCCGTCCAGAACAGAATTCTAAACAAAAAAGAGCTGGTTAAAACCACCTTTGATGAATACCCATTTTAACAAATACCACTTCTTTACAGTGTATCACACCTGTTATGTATCAATTTTCTTTTGTCTCTTCTCAGTGGGTAGCAGCATTAATATTAACAATAATATTCTTGCATTTCTCAGGTCTAGAGCATCTGGATCTCATTTCATAATATATAGTGCAGCACAATGAATGTACTGTACAATAGTTTAGTCAGTTATTCTACACATTTGTAATGGTTTTTGAAATATAATACTTTTGATGTTTTTATACTGTACACTGGACTATTATTGAATTGTTTATGGCTTTGCACTCCAACAGTTATTTGTTACTCAGCATTTTATGTAAAATTCAGCGGATGAGACACAGATCTTATATGTACTGTAACTGAGGCTGCCCTCCCATTGCTTCTGATCTACAGCTCATTGTTGCAGTTGCTTTTAGACAACCTAGTTTTCTGTGTGATATGGGGGTTCCTTGTGTTTCCCTTGGAGGACAACTCCCACTTGGGGAGACCTTCAAGTTGGCTGTTAGCAAAGCAGGGTAGGCTGTCAGTGCTAGCACATGTTATTTTTACAAGTAGCTCTTCAGGTACACTGTTTTTTTTTCCATGCATAAAAAAACAAAAAAAATCCAAAATAGTAAGTATATTGTAAAAATAAGAGAAAAGTGATTTTATGTTATATTCCTTCTCTCTATATAAGACTTAATAGGAGCAAAGCCTATAAAGACCCAGAGAACCAACATACATGCCTATCACAAAGTGCTTGTCATTTGGCAGAAGCAGTTTTAAGAACAAAAATCATCCAAGATGCTTAAACCTCATTGGTGTTTATAGGTGTACTGTATATAGAAAAGACTGCCAAGACTTTCAACTGGGCAATCCATATTTCCTCTAGCAGAAGCCTGCAATCTGGAACCCCCATCATACAGTTAATCAGTCCACACTGACAGTCATACAAGTCCAAACAAGAACATGAGGTCTTGTGCTTTTAACAGCGGTCTGTTCTACATCTTATGAGCCCTTTATTCCCTTTTTTCATGTTTTCTTTATAACAGTGTAGTAGTTAGTCCACAAGTATTCCTTGGTTCACTGCAAAAATGTGCCAAGTGCAGCAGTCAATTTTTTTTAGATCAATTATACTTAGACAGCAATGATAATCGTAAACCACAATTTCCTAGACTCCAGTTAGCACTAAGATTGGACTATCTAATAATAAGAACATAAAGGTGGTGAACAGGAATCAAACATTTATTTGATTGTAATTCGGGTCTATGATAGGTGTGTGGCTAATCTGGCTGTGGTGAGGGACGTGGCTCAATAATCTCATTGTTCTCAAATTTGTTTCTTATTGCAATAGTTTTTTTTCTCTATTATAAAAAATAAATAAGTTTAATGTATAATTTAGTGATAAACTTTATTTTATGTAAAGCCTTCAAACATAACTACTAAAAACACTTTAAAGTAAGAAAAACCAAGGAGAGGAGCACAATTCAAAACAAAGGTTTAGACTGCAGTGAATTCAACAGAAAACCTTATAGGAAGCCACAACAAAAACACCAGAACAAGAGTAATGTGATCCCTTGCACGCGGCCTGGTCAGGATTCTGGTTGCAACATACAGAATTTCTTTCAGTGTGGATTTAGATACCCCAGTGAGTAGAGTGCTACAGTAATCATTTCTAGAAAAGTTGAAAAGTCAACCAGCTTTTCGGCTACAGTTGAAGACAGCATAGGATGTAGCCTGGCAATACTTCTGAGATAGAAGAATGATGGTTTTACTACATTTTACATGTGTGGGTCAAACATCAAGCCTCGATCAAATATCACCCCTGAGTTCTTTGATTTAGATTGAAATTCAAGTACAGTGCCATCCATAGTTACTGTATGTTACTGCATTGGCTTTATATAGTTGATGGGAGGTGCCGAGAAGCATGACTTTGGTCCTTTCACACTTTATATGAAATACATTTTGAATAGACTGTATTGCCAGTAGTTTTTGAATGACTGCATACAATGATATTTTCTGTTTGATATATTTAATACATGTGGTGCTACTCCACCCCTTAGAGGGTTCCATTATGGTCGCTGGCAACACAGAATTTGTCACCTCCAAGACAGAGTGAATTCTGCTTCATCACAACCCTGGGTCTTCTGCCCAGGCACAATTCAACACTATTATCATATTTCAAGGGGTGTCTTCTGTAGGCCTGTTATGCTCAGAGGTCTGATCCTTATTACATTCTCCCCTTTTAAATCACTTTTACTTGTCCACATCAAACCACAGTGACTGATAGACATCAGCCTGTGAAATCCGGGTCATGGCTATGTAATGTGCGTAGCTTTTCTCCGTCTCTGCCGGGATTTGATCGGGGCCTGCCTCTTACATTCTTGAAGCACACACAGCGCCACTCTCTAAAAAAACGTGAATTTAGCTATACCACAAGAACCTGTCCTGTACCGCCTGGGTTTTAGGAGGATGATATCAGTTCTTAACATGCTCAGTGCACTGTGTCCTGTTATAGATAGCTGTTGTCATCTCTCCTGTGTCCTGTGAGCAACTTTAAGTGCATTCAAATGGATGATTTTCCTAGCAACTAAGGTTTCATTCACATCCACCCATAATATCTGTTTGGATCCAGGTCAGGTGACAGCTGTGAATGGACTTGTTATTGTGCTGTGTTTGCATTGTTGTCATGTCATGCATCAGTAATGTTCACTGAGGATGCTGCATCTGTGTATCATTTCAGGCATTGGCACGTCTTGGTAGTTTGCTGCAATTTAGGCTCCTTTCCATCATGTAAAAGTTTCCATTCCCTGAAGACGTAAAGCAGGTACACATCATTACCGAACCACCCACGTGGTTGACAGTAAGTGCGATGAATCTTTTAGTGTTGGCCTTTCCTCTCCATCTCTGCTTTACAAACAATTCTCATTTTTTACTCATCAGACCATAGGATGTTGTCAAAACTTGTGTACTGTATGTGACCTACACGCATCGTTTTGTGTGCTGTCTTGAGAAAAGGCTCGGTTAATATGGTTAATGTCTGCCTGTTGAGGTATCTTTGTACTGTGCTCCAATGACCTTAGGCCCCCATACTCTGATAAATCAGCCTGCAGGCTCTTGGCCATTAATCTGGGGGTTTTGAGTCTCCCAGGCAATTTGTCTCCCTGTTTTTACCAAGGCTTTACTAGGCCTCTCAGAGCTTGTCAGGGTTCTGATTGTACCTGTTCACTGGTGCTTCTCCATAATTTATTTTGCTGCACTTCTAGGAATATCACAGATACTGTATCTCCTGCATTTCTAGTGTTTTTTTTCTTCTTTTAGTATAATTATCCAACTTAATTCTTGAATTTTCATCACACTTACCCATATTCCTTACTGTTAAATCATTTCTGTGACTGTTTTCAGAATAATTTGTGCCTAAAATAGACTAAAATTGTAACCATTTAAGTATTATTTTTCAGTGGTTAGCATTGCATTATACAACCTTAGCTTGCAGAGGTAAAATGTATAACTGATTTTTTTGTGAATGGTATAAAATAGACAGATATAGACAGATAATGATCCTCTCACTGTATTTTAGTGTTAAACCTTCACTGTAAAGAACTGTAAAGTGCAGCACCACTATACTGTATTGTACAATATTATACATGTGAACATGTATTTTATGGTAAGCTATCACTACTTCGTAATTTGAGTACTGTACATATTATAGTTACTTAGCAGAGTGGGTAACCAATTTTGTTTTTCCTCAGGACCTCTGCTTTTTTCCCATTACATATTCTTTAATAACATCCTGATACTGCAGCCTCCAACAAGAACTGAAATGGGGGAACAGAAAGGGCTGTAGTTAATGTTTTCATTTCATATTAGTGTTGATTCACCTCTTTCGGAGAACTGAGATAGTAGAAGAATTTCATGCAGTTCTAAAAAGCACACTTAACTAATAATATCGCTAAACCCAATTCAGCAATGCAGACACAGTGAACACTGCATGAACACACCCATGGCCAGGGTCCAAGGCTATTGCTCTGGGGTGCTCCATTCCCCCAGCAATTAATGTTGTCCGCATGCTTCCATCCAGCTTCGCCACTTCAATCTGATCCAGATTACTGTCGATCCAGTAAAAGTTTCCTGCAATCCAGTCCACAGCCAAGCCCTCTGGGGTCGCCAGGCCATGCTTCACCACCACTTCGATTCCGGTCACACCTGCAACATTGCAGGAGAGCTCTTCAATAACAAGAGCCCTCTACAGCCCAGCACTTAGACAAGTTCAATATTTGAAATCTCGATTCTCATTTTACAAGCAAGCTAAAATTAATCCCAACTTCTTGTTTGCAGATTTTCTGAAAGATAGTATTTTCCAGGAAATGTCAAGCTCCTGTGGAAAATAAATTGAAAAAAGGACCCTCTACTTCCCCAAGCATTCTATTAAACATTAAAGGTTTCTCTGACTTTATATAATCAGGCTTTTTGCAATCAACCCTGGGCACTGAAGGCTTTCAGCAAGATCTAAAATATTAACAGAATGAAAAAAAAGCTATAAAAGAATCTATTCTTGTACCCAAATTCAAGAGCAAACTACAGGAGGGTGTGCTGTTGACTGTGGAAGCAATTACAAACATTTATAAAAAACAGAGTAATCAGCTCCACTGTTTTTTTTTCTCTACTAAAATTGTTTTTACACTCTCGGGTCTCAAACATATATTTAACTATTATTGTTAATCTCCCATTTAATAAAATTCTGGTCTCTCTGTGTTTAATATATACAGAGAAGCTTTGCAATCCAACAAATTCTACTTCAGCACCCATTTGAGGATTTTGTAATGTCCCAATGTAAGCATGTATAAGCATATACAGATAAGCATTTATTTCTTCCTATCAAATTAAATATCATAATTTGATATAACCTTTTAAGACCTTTAAAGGTCTGATGCAAATTGTATTATTCACTCTATAGCTTACACATCTTGCTATAAATAACTTTAATATAATTTTCACAGAATCAAATCTTATATCCTCCTAAAAAAGAGATCTTTTTCCTGTAAAAATATTAAGACATTTTTGCAATTTAAAAGAGGGGTCATGTGTGCAGAGAACCTTTTTTCTCTAATTCTTAATATGTTGCCAAGTTACTATGCTGCCAAGTCTGTTGTTAAAAGACATGGCCCCAAATACAAACACATGTGCTCCCTTGTGTGAATACAGTACATGAAGAAGAATGATGAAAGAAGTTTAGAATGCTATTATTTCCAGCACATGTTCTGGGACTGATAATGAGTTCTGACTCTGGACTCCTGGACCAGTGAGGAGCTCCCACCGATACCACCCTTCCTGCCTACTGGGATAGCGGTGACTTCACCACCTGTCCTCATGTTTTCATTTGAATTCTAAAATATGAATTCATATTTGAATATATACAATGTATTTTCTTTTCCTTATATAAAAATACTCACTGTACAGAACACACATCCCACGCCAGTGAAAACAAAGTTCCTGTAGAAAAACATTAAGGCTTGGTTTCCAATTCAAAAGGGTGACCAAGATCTATTACAATCCATACCTCCAGTATCAGAGAGCTTCCCTCTATAAATTTTATCTTCGACAACATCAGTCCAGTAAAGTAAGCTCTGATTAAAGTGGAAGTCAAGAGCTATGGTATTCCTTAAACCTGGAACTAGCAGGCTGTAGTCTCTCTTGTGAAGATCTATCCGTCTGATCTCATGGCGGATGGAAAAAATAATAAAAGCTTCAAAAGGATCTGAAAGAGAGAACAAATAACAGTTACTAAGCTGCAAAATTTAAAAGTACTGTCATATTGTGCACGACTTGTGTTACACTGATTCTCATCCTTGTTAGGTTTATAACTTTGTAAAATGTGAAAATGACAAATTAAAGCTGCTATGGTTTTGGCTTGCTGTTTGCCTGAGCCTCCTGTCTGATGGAATCTGTCATGAATGATGTTCTTGTCATCTCTAACTGACATGTGAATCAAACTTCACACTTAATCCGGGCCTCAGTTACCAAGAGAATTAATACTGCACAGCATCACCTTCTAAATCTGCCAGCTGTAACTGTGCAGCCTGGGGAAAAACCCTTAAAATAATTGTTCTCAAATCCAGTAATTTATATTCCAGATACATATCCATTGTGTAACTTGTATCTCCGTGAAATATTTCTTGTCTCTTAAATAGTAGAGATAAGGAGGTAACTATGAACCTTTGTCCTAGTGGGATGTCTTTAGTCAAGCTTTCCGGACAGGCTTCTAATACCATTTGAGAGTACTTCATCTATTGCAAGGGAGTTAAATATTAATAATAATTATGACTCCCAACATTTATTCACTTTTCTTCCGGGACAATCACAAAGTACTTTACACACAGGGGAGGACCCATTTCATCCACCACTGAAGTGTGTCATCGACCTAGGCAGACGTTCTGTCTCAGCAGCCTCACTGCAGATCAGGTGAAGAAGTGAGAAATTAATTTGTCACTTGAATTAGAGGAGGACTTTAGGGAGGTCAGTTGCACTGTATGTTTATTAGAATTGATTGGAATTTCCCTACAACGGTAAGGCGACTCATGAATAGTGCCGTGGGATCTTTAATGACCAAGGATTCAGGATTTTGCTCTAACATCCCATTCAAAGGATAGCATTTCCTACAGTGGTGCCAATACTGGGGCTTGGGATTGGTACTCCAGAGGAAAGAGCACCATCTCGATCCCCCAGCACTACTTGGATGTCCTTGGAGGTCTCCCCTCAGTATTGTTGAGGCCCAGACTTGCTATGGCTCTGACATTAGATGAGATTAGGCTACAGGTGGTTAAGCTGTCACTCATTTAAAAAGATACAGCTGAACATACTGTAGTACCTGCTTTTCATCTGAAAAGAGTGTGATTCATATCTCCTGTTTAGTCACCTGGATATTTGCATTAAGGAATAATGAAGAACAGTAGATTTAAAGAAATGTAGAAAAATTATTTGAAAAAAAACAAATTCTCTGAAAATTATAAACACTGATATGGGTAAGGATGTATTCAGATAGAATATGCAACTGATTGAACTATTGAAAATTTTATATAAAACTGAGGATTATACAGTACATATAAATTAATTCTATAATATATACTGTATGTATAACCTTCAAAATCATCTTCTTGTCCACAAAAATAGCAGCAAGTCTTGTATGATCACAGAGCTTTACCTGTAATGTCAACCCCAAATTACAAACACTGTATACAGTATTTACATGGAGGCTGCTATGATTTGCTTTCTCCTCAGTAGTTAGCTTGCAGACCCAGTGGATGCAGCAAAAATCAGATGAAGTCACTACTGTAGCTATGCTGCCATGATCACTGTTGCTCCTACGGCTTCAGTTCAGCACGTTTATTTCATCTGTGTAAGAAAAAAAGCCTTGGAGTCCACGCTGACAAGGAAGAGTAATCGGACAAAACACATTACCAGTGCTGTAGCAGCTCTCCCCGTCAGGGCTGAGGCTCCAGCCATCATAGCAGGAGCACTTGACAGTGGTTTTGTACTGCTCGCACACTTGGCTGCACTTGAGGTGCTTGGTACAGTAATCCACCACATCACAGGTTTTGTTGTCTGGGTTGAGATGGAGTCCCGCAGGGCAAGAACAAACGATCCCCCTCCCTGGAGCCACGGCACACTGATGACTGCAGCCACCATTGTCAAGAGAGCATTCATCTGGGGGCGAGAAAAGGACAATCAGGAAGGCCAGAGACCTTAAATTACTCTACTGAAGAAAAAAAAAACTTCACTGCAGAAAATTGATAACTTGTGTTGTTTGACAACATAAAAAAGCGCACAAAAAGCTGTGTGTCATCCACTTGCAGCAACGTGTCAGGAAGGCTCTCCCTTAAATTTGTTTTAGAGGTGGCTAAAAGGGCTGTGAAGGTGGCAACACTGTGTATGTTTTACATTTTTTAGCCATTGCTAAGATTGGCATCTTAAAAAGACCTCTTAGAGGCCAATTGTCTAGCTAAACAATCAGTCCTTTAAGAATAGTAGGAGACATACAAGACAATACATAGACCATAACATCTGCTAATAAACTTTTGTCTCTTCCACATTATCAACATCAAAGAAGAACTCAGCCCTTGCTTCTAAGACACTCTTACATCTTATACAGGTGAAAGAAAATTAAAAGCAGACTTTGGGGAAAATATATATGCAATTTGTGTTTGTCAGAATACATAAGACTGCTAAACCTATTTTGTCCTTGTTCCTGCCAGTTCATCAGGGTGGCCAGTCATGCATAATAATGGTTTATACTCCCTGCCTAGTATACACAGCAGATAAAAAGTATACACTGTGTGCATATATTTATTTTTAAAGTAATTGAAAAGTATGAATATTTCAACAGAGAATGATATCTAGATTCCATTGCACAAAAACATCTAACATTAATTGCTTTTTGGTTACAAACTCTATACATGACTGTCACAGATTCATCCTCTACTAAAACATTTACTGTACCTACTGTAGGTATTCTAATTTGTATTATTTTTAAGCAGTATAATAGTATGCAATTCTATTTTGTTATTTCAACATTTGAGTGCAAACAGCTTTTAAACTGTAGCTTCCCAGGGTCACTTTTAAATTGTGTGCTTACAACATATTACATTTGTGCTTGGATGGAGTGAAAAAGGGTTATACTGTATCTGCCTATTCCTGGAATCTTAAATATTGACCTTCAGAATGTAAAAAGATGGCAGGATTTTAATAAATTAGAGTGCAATAAGATCTTTGTAATGAATGCTAAATGTACATGTGTGTAGATTTGGGTACTTTAATTCACCAGATTTGAAAGAGGAAGGTGCACCTCTGCAGTTGACCCAGCATGGTTTAGGGTGTTCCAATATTGTTACCGCAATCACATCACTTTCGCACAAAGGAAAAACAGCATGGAACCTCAAGTCAGAAGGATCAGAAGTAGAGATACAGGGTCTCTTTAATAGGAGTTCCACATCAGCTGTTGTATCTCAAAAAGTAAAATTCTCTAGAATCCCAAATTAGAGTAACACATTTTAAAAGAGAGGTGGGCCAATCTCTCTCAGGGAACTGATTTTTGTCCAAGGTATTCTGAAATCATTGCAGTCACTATTCCACACGGAGAGTAAATTAATGAAATATACAAATTAGTAAAGAAAGGAATCTTGGTATTGTCTTTCTAAATTGCATACATACAGTACAGCATCATGGGAGAGTCTGGGAAGAAGGTTTATTCTCCTCCACTGGCTTCATCCCTCGGGTCTTCAAATGGTACATTAACGTCTATGTTGGCATCATACTTGCTTTAGCAATCTAATTAAAAGAACTGCTGCAAAACTTCCCCAACTTCCTTCCTCTCAAATTCAGTTGATGTTTCTTCCACCACTCAGATTTTCCAAGAAATAATGCCACTTAGCTACTCAAATCTGGAAACATCCACATACTGTACTGTATTACAAAGTCATTGGTCCACACAGTCATCTTCCTTACAATATCTTTAATACCAATATTTAGGAAATCTCTCCCTTTCTCACAATTGCTCAGACTTTGTCATGCATGCAATGGTGAGTTGTGTCTTCAGAAAGTCTTCAAAATGTAGTCCTTCACCTACAAAATAACACTCATAGCGTCACACCCACAAGGAACACCCACGCAGATCTAAATTCCAACTACCCCCACAAACAACATCTCTGCACCTAAGGTTGTCTCGCAAAATGTCTCCATTCGCCACACCAAAGATCAATCATCAACTAATAACTTTATTCCCAGAAAATCCTGATCATGTCATATTTTAATGACATTGTAGTCAACAAAATCTTTTTGTCTTCAGTTCTCTTAACTGTTCACAGCTTCTGTATTAATTATAAATACACTTCCAATGGTGCACACATACAGTACATAGTGTATATGGCCAGAGGGCCCCATGCTTGTGCAGTAATCTCATCTATTACATTTCTTGTAGAAACACAATGACAAACAAGAAAAAAATGACGGCAACCCATTTCAGGTCGAAGCAGTGACGATCTAAGATCTCTTCTGGCCAACAGTCAAACATTTTACCTCCCTCAATTATCAAAATAGTCCATTTGTATGTACCCTTTCATGTGAATTGAAAGACCTCTGTGAAAGACAAATATTAGAGTCCAAAATAATCATTAGACTGAGTTGGCACAATCCCCCATTCTACAGGATTGTCTAACTCTGATTAAAAGCTAAAACCTTTTAATTCACTGATTGTTTTTTTGCTCTTGCTTTCTCACTGTTCCTGTCCCTTAAACTCCAACCATTCCCTCTCTGCGCTTTCTCTACCCACCTTTCTCCCTTCCTTCTCTTACTTTTCACAGATCTAAGAAAGGCTCTACCATTGTGTATTTTAATTATTTTTTTATCAGTTAGAATGGCAATACCCTACTCAGGCAGCTCTGCATGTTAATCTCTCATTAAATTGATCAATGCCATTTGTGATGTTTTTAAAGTTTGTTGGAGTCATGTTCAAGTTTTTTTTTCTCCACCAACATCAAAACTGTGAAGCAGGTCTGCCAAATGTCAAAGAAGATATAACTCTAAGTGGTCTTTATATCTTAGTAAGGTTTCTGCAGGATATTGTCTGAACACAGGCAATAAGCATTAGAGCGTTCAAGAAAAATAAATTCAGAGAAAAATAAATGGGAAAATTGGGTCGTTTGATATGATTTGTTTTAATACATACTGTACAAAGAGTCTTTACAGAAACTCTATGTTAACCCTTTTAAAAGGAAATAATAAAGCGTTCTTCACAGAATGCAGTTCAGTATCTTAAAATTTCTTAGTAACACACACCAGGAGACTACAGCCAAGAGCCATTCTGGTGTGCTGCCTTGAATTAATCAAAGCTCTGGAGGTCTCAGTCTACAATCTAATTGGATATGAACTGGCGAAGGCGAAGAGGAGTATTTCAACTGATAATGCACTGAATTTTATCTTTCCAGGGGTCTCTAGTCCCCAGTGTAGATCTTCTAATGCTGTCTGAATTAACTCTAATGTTTGCCTGCCCACAGAAAGAGATTATACCCAGCAAAATCCCAGATGACACTTTACTTTAACACAACTTATACAGGTCTATCAAACATCTACAATAGGGGTAGGGAACCTGCTTTATCTTTCTTCATGATATGCTCCATTATGCAACACAAGCGAGTTGGTGCAGGCTCTCAGCTTCACAGTAAAACATTCTCTTCACTGGAACTACTACTGGAACTATAAATGAGCACCAAGGACAAACACTGTAATGAAGGTGAAGCACCACTGTTGCATGCATTACTACACTATGTGAGTATATTAGTGCAAACTAAAGCTGCAAGCTTATTTTTATTTTTTTACAGGCCAGATAAAAATAGGAAAACAATTGCACCTTTTAACACCTACTGAATATAATTTAGCATGGAACTGATAAGGAGCACAGACTAATAAAATGTATTTACACACCCACAAACCATTATCAAGACCTGTTTAGACTGGCATTATCTGTAACAAGATTTAAATGATGTCCTGGACTTTGTAATTCCATTGCCTTTGGATATACACTTTAAACAAAGATAACAAAAGGTTCTCATTTATATTGTTCTGTTGAAGATGTGAAAGTATTTCCAAGAGATTCATTTTCTCTAGAATACCCAGAATTCCTCATACAGTAGTTGTGCAGTTATGAATGTCAACCTATAGTAATTACTATAACCAGTACCATTAATGCCCATTTACAAAAAAAAAATATAAATTTATTCTATGTCAGTTTTGCAAAATGTCAGTTCTGAAATTCAGTTTGAAAACACAATTACTCATAATTGATATAATGGGTGTTTCAAAACAGGAAGTTTAGATTCTAGCAATTATCTCTTGAACATTGCTTAAACATTTTCACTTTTGTCTTTTTCTTGACTTCAGTTTAAAAAAATATTGATCTTGGAACTTCCTCAGGAGGAAACTTTTTTTTCAGAAAAAAGCAGCCAAAAATAATCCCATTTTGAATAAAAACTTACTGGACTCTTAAGGTTTTCAATTTGATTATCATACATAAACCTTCATATGCGTTTTTTCTAATTCAAATGTATAGATTTACAGTACAAGTGTACAACTGATAATTCCTTTCTATACATAACTTTTCGTTTAAAAAAATGCAAACTCTTTGCATACAAGAGGGAATCCGTTTTGTCCACCTTTGAAGAGCAAAGGACGACATAGGGGAGACATTCTGTGCTAGCAGATCAGGCAGAAAAGGAGGATTTCTTTTACTAATTACAGTAGATTAGTAGGGGGAACACAGGTAGGCAGGCTGTACATGCCCAGAGTGGATGTTAACCAGGACGGGGGGGGGGCAGGCCCAATTCATCCACCACTGAAGTACTGCCACACCTAGGCGATACACAGCAGACATTCTGTCCCAGCAGCCCCACTGCATAGTGAAGGTGAAGAAGTGAGAAATTAATTCATCAATTGAATTAAGGGAGAATGTCACGGAGGCCAGATTGTACATTTATTGGAATTGATTGTAGTTCCACAAGAATACTAGGGCTGTTCTTACAAACGGTGCCACAGAATCTTTAATGACCAAGAAGAGAGGACCTTGCCTTAACTTTTTATCCAGAGGACGAAATCCACTACAGCACAGTATCCTCAGCCACCACATTGGGGCATTAGATTGGAAATGATGGTCCAGAGGGAAGATTACCACCTATTTGTTCACTAATATCTTATTAATCTTTTGGGGCTGTCATCTCAGTATTGACCAGACGCAAGATAGTTAATATATTAGCAATCTGTGTTGGGAGCACTGTTCATTCTAATTTATATCACTGATATACTATAGATTCTGGTATGGTTAGTTGGTACCAAAACTAGTTTGAAGAATAGACAGATAAATAATTTAGATGCTTATACTGAAACATCATTTTCATCTAGAAAAAGCAAGGAAGGAATAAAAAGACAAACAGCATGTTTTGATATAAAAACTAAGGTGTTTATATTGGCTCTTCATTTTCATCACCTAGAAAATGTGGGGAAGCAATAAAGGCAAATGTAGCTTTGAGAGGGTCAAGTGAATTCTGACGCCTTTACAAACGTGTTGGAAAAACTTTTGATATCCCCAACTGATAAACTGTCTTGTAATTTCAGTTCCAAATACACAACGTTTCTTCTTGCCATGCAGTATGTGTATGGACTGTAAGAAAGCAGAAAGATGGCTCACCTGTCCTAACTTTATGCCATTGAAAATATTTCTCTGTTATGAAGAGACAGTGATAGGTTCAGGATCAGAATTTCAAATTTGAATGAGAAATCCTGAGGATCTCATTCAGCTGATGATTGAAAGAAGCCAGAGTACTGACTTCAATTACATGGCTGAGCACCTTGTTTCAGATTCCCAAAAAACCCTTTTGGTAAAGACAAGCCTCCTCTCCTCAGCTTTAAAAGCACTTCCACGTAGTTTACACGTGTGTTTTTTTTTTCCGTGTTTTACTGTTGGCTCTGAGGTCTGTTGCTTTGCGTTTGTGAGTGTCCTTGAGGATTTGGAGTACCTCAGTTGAGTCCTTTCATAGTCTTCTCTTTCAAAGACTAAAAAGGTCTAACTTTTTTTAACTGTCATTATAGGAAGCACAGGAATGTACAGTATCTGGTTGTTCTTCACTGGACTGATTCCAGAGAAGCAATATTTTTTTAACTGTAATTACCAAAATCATAAATAAATCAAAAATGTTATTGTAATGTTCAGTTCCAAAATATCCCCTTATTTAAATTAAACAATTTTACTATATGATTCCCAAAGTAATCACCTATTGTAAGTCTTATACTGTACATGTACAGTAGTAATTAGTGTTTTCAAGCTTAGTGTCTCCCATTTTGTATCTATAGTTTTTATTTTTACTACCTCTACGCAATACTCTGCATAACCTTTTGTAAACAACAATTAAGTTTATATAACAAATGATCTTCTTTCTAGAATCACAGGTACCTGTAGTTTACTGATCCAAGACAGAACACTATACTCTGATGCCTTTTGTAAAGTTATTCTGTGTAGTAGTTTTCTTTTGTAAAAAAAGCTCCCTCATTCATCCATCTATCCTCCATTAATCTATTTTTACCTTTTTTAAGTTCCTATTTAGCCATCATATTTCTTTAACTGTTATGTACAAAATCATTTTCATAATGCAGAAATCTACTGGTAGTGTCTTTCCTTTCATCAGAAAAGCTCCTGAAAAGGCTTATGTAAAGGCATGTCTAGATTCATATCATTAGGATTCTCTCATCCATTTACTAATTGGAAAAACACCCTGTCAGCTACCAGAACATCTGAATATTGGTACAGTAGATGGACACAATGCTCATTTGATCTCAGATATAAATGTAACAAGCTTCCTGACATGCTTTCAAAGGATAAACAACAACATTTTCTCACAATTCAATTTTGTTCAGTTTGTGGGTTCTAATAAATGGTCAGGGAAAACTGACATCAGTGGCTTCAGTATTAAATATATAAAGTATATTACCACAAAAAGGTCCCTCATCAGACTGATCAGAGCAGTCAATCTTCCTGTTGCAGATTCTCTCAGGCAGCAGGCATGTGGAGCTGTCATTAGCACAAGGATACTTCGGAGGCTTACAGATGGAATTCTCACAGTTCTCCTCATCCGAGAGGTCTTCACAGTCATTGTCTCCATCACACACCCAGTTCTTACTGATGCACTTTCCTTTAAAAATAATATAAAGGAATGATTCACATATATAAAACATTACATTCAGTCAGAATTAAGATCAAATCCTTGATTTTTAAGCATAGTCTTCAGGCTGCCTTGTGTGCAACTGACCTTTATCAGCATTTGCGAATTAGATATGTACGCTTTGCAGTTTGTTTTATTTTTATTCTTTTACAATGGTGCAGGAATAAAATTCAGGAATAAAATTCCATTCAGGAATAAAACCGCTTCACTTTGAGTACAATGTTGTTTACAGAAAGAGAAAGAAATGTATTCTTTTAAGGAAGTTATTGGTTATTGACGATCATACTGTTACTTGGGTATAGTTACAGTATACCCAAGAGTCAATGAATTAATATGCAAGAAGGTTTCATTCTTGTATGTTTAACAGATTTAAATATCAGTGCTCCTAGGCAGGTTAGTTGAGAAGAAGAAAGAAGGAAGACTGGAGTGCGTGTCTCCTGCAGAAACATCTGCCTCCTGTTGTCATTTCTCCAGGTGCACAGAAAAAATAAGAGTCTGATCAGTCCTCTGTATCTCTGATCATAGGGCCCTTCAGTACCTGTAGTATTCACCAAGAGTGTACAGATGAGAGCCTCTTTAAAGTAAATGGTGTTTCTATTCTTATAAACAATAAGGAGAGGTAATTTTTGAATGGTACTGATAGATATTTAAGTTAGGATTATAGGAATCAATATAATTTGAAAAAAGGAACAAGTAAAGGTTTAGTCCATGCTGAAAACAGCATGGTGTGACACCCGAGGAAGGCTCCACAGCCAAGACTTTGTGTTTCTTTTCTTCTGTTTTCAGCAGGAATCAACCTTTACTTGTTTCTATGCAGCCTACGTGAGCCAACGCAGCTACTGTACAGTACCTACTTAAACTACTTTGGAATAACACCATGGAAATTGTATGGGGAGGGTTTTCAAGTACTTAAAAAACTGCAACTTGAGTTTAACATGAAGCACACTTTCCTCATTGTTCAAATTCTACAGTGGATGTGTATTTTACTTTTGTAAAGTGGTGCTATACACACTACTTACAGGGAACCATCCAGACAGGCAAGAAAGGACCATTACACCCTCTTTAATGAAAAATATTAAATAATTAAAGAAATGTACCAGGAACCATACATCCTTCTGCATGTGAGGGGAGGATTTAATTACCCTTGAAATGAAGATCCAAGATTCAAGTATGCTGTTGGAAATAAGCACGAAGTGGACGCTGAGCTATTTGTTATGCACTTTGCCCTTGAAGTGGAAATGAGGATTTAATGTTAGCGAAATGTGAAAACACTTAAATTACTCATATTAAAGTAGCAGTCTGAAAATCTATAATGAGTAGTAGAATGGGGTCATGCTTCTGTTGTTTTGTCACCATGCTTGTTACAAGATTGACAGAAACTTCTGCTCGCCTTCATAGGAATCAATTTAAGAAAATAGGAAAAAAAACTTCACTTAGATGAGGAGGAAGGATGGCAAAGTACAACAATGAGGAATGTCCTAATGAGAAATACATGTTCAAAAAGAAACACACTGAGCTGTTGTAGAAGATGATTAAAACCTTTTGCTAGACACAAGAGCAATAGCTATAAAGAAAGAAAAATCAACTTTTAAACTCAAATGTCTCACTAAAAAGACTAAAGAACAATCATACTCACTGTCAAGCAAGATTCCTATGTAAAATAAAAGGCAAAAAATGGAGATACAAGCAATACAGTATATCCAAGAAATGCAGATTTATGACAGATTGTTTTGTTTAGAAATATAACAATGTTTTGGCCATTTGGTTGGAGAGACATTTAAGCCATACAAGAATTTCAATATGTTTATATGGAACATACAAACAAAGGTTGCCTCTATTGTGATAACCAGCAACTTGATAAGGTACTTTTTTGATGAATGAAATAAAATATTGAACAGTAGACTTTTAGAATATCAATGATGCGCTGCCTCACCTTCTGTCTTTACGCTGGCTATAATTTCTGTGGTATTTGTTAATCAAATACATTGATGAGGATGTGCAGTGTGTTAACATTGAGCACTGATACTTAAGTATCAGCAAGATGAGGTACAGTAAATGGGAAAAAAAATCAGCCAGTGAATTGTCTGCCATACAGCTGGAATCTCCAATCCAGAGGTCACACAGTCCACACTGAGCCTGCCCAGTCTGGGGAAAATGGTTTGAGACGATCATTTGGTGAAAATGAAAGCTGCACTGAAGATAACAGGAAAAAAAACTCCACCAGTTCTGGTCATATACCATCTGGACAGTGTCACTGTTGCAGAGCCATCATCCTCATGTCTGCCCTCAGTCTGGATGATGCACACACCTTAATATGGTGTGCATGGAGGGGGTGAGTCGTTTCCAACTCTATTTGTTGATTTGTATGTAAATATGACACTTTGCTACAAAACAAGGATTGCCCTCAGTTACCTTCTGCATAATACCGAAAGGAAGAGACCCTGTGGCGCAGCGGCCTGCAGAGTTGGTTGAGTTGTAACTAACCAACACAATGCAGAGTATCGCTTCTTATGTGTCTGCCAGTAGGAAAGATTGCACAGTCAGCAGGGGTTTTTTCATTTGATTAACCTAGGATTCAGAGCTGGTCAGGCACAAGGGGTATCTGATTCATACTTTTGGAGACAAGTGTAGCAGAAGGTATTTCTTGATCTAAGAAATAATTGCATACAATGGATTTTCATTTCTTCAAAAATAAACATAAAATGACATTTCATAATTACCCTTTAGCTTGTGAAGAAATAATTAAGCCTACTGGTACCTTGTGACTTGAATGCTAAATAAATAAGTACAGTAAATAACAAAAGAAAATGAGGAATGTGATCAGACTCATATCAAAAGATATGTGATACAGTATGTTCACGTCTGAGAAAATACTTTGCTATTTTCTTCATTTAATTCAAGGTGCGCAGGTTCCATGTCTTACAGGTACACTTACAAAGTACTCATATAATTTAAGGAACTCACTATTCTGAAATAAAAGACAGAACATGCATTGTTTGTCAATTTATTGAAAGAAAAAAATTGTAGTACACATCTGCTGTAGAATACAACTGATAGGGTTTGGAAAATATGCCTCATCACTAGTTGAATTGAAGCGGTTGCAACAGCAGTTCCTGGCCTCAGCTTTAATCAGCTTTATTGATGAGCAATCCATAGAAAATGTCTGTTTACTTGATCTTCTATGGACCCTAATGAAAATATGTATTTCAAAAGACTATGATCCTTAATTCAGTAGAAAGGCTCTACAATGCTTTATAAAATGTTTTAATGGAAATTGAACAAAGAAAAGGGTTGGGTTCTTCAGCATTCAACTGGAAATCGATTTTATAGCACACATTTTCTTATACTTTTTGTTTTTATGAGCAATAGAAATGGAAAAATGTGACTTGTATGGTCATATAATTTATTCATCCCAGAAATCAGAAGTAAACAGCCAGGTAAAAATAAGTCAATGAATATATGCACATAGACAGTAATGAAACAATGGGAATGGAAATCTAACGTGCACACCGTGTATTCCTTTCGAATAACATAAAATGCTTCGAAATCAAATTGATATGCACGTCCTCTGTTCATTATCTCATAACGTCAGTGTTGGGGTGTGTTCCCTTTTCAATTAAAACTTAAAAGAATGCCAGAGTCCGGAAGAACTTTTTCATAACCAAACCCTTAAAAACATAAAAACATTTTTAAAGAAGGCATGTTCCTTCATTCTCAAATCCTCATTATGAATTAAGCTTCAGTGTTGCAAAAGCATCAAAAGAAGTAACTCATTATTATTTCAGATGTATATTTTAATTAAGCTCAGGCCAAGGTTTGAAAAAAAAAAACTAAGCAATGTTTGCAAGTACTGTATGTGTGTACTGTGTATTACAATATGTAATTTTCCAGGTTTAGCTATTTTTATGATGAACTGAAACCTTCTACTCATTGTCCTAGTAAGTTTGGTTTATGATTTAATTATTAATAATTTAGACCTAATATCAGCAATCATCTGCAACAGGATTTCTTTAGCTTATTGAAGACACTGGGATATGGACATTGTATATTTCTCCACACAGCCATAAGTAATGTTAATTACTTAACACCCTACTGTATCTTGCCTGTCATATTGATTTGTGATCTGGCAGTTCCAACGTGAAATAGTTTGTATCTCTTCTCAGTTGATAAGCAGAACTAGGTGTAGCTTCACATACTGTACAGTATATTTAAAACAAATCCACCAACTTTCACAATTGTGTATAACAAGATACAGGCATGTCAATCCATTGATGATCGTTAAGAATTAGTAATGTTAGATTTGCTCATTTCTCTTCACATAAAAATCCTTTCTAACTCGTGAAACTAAATTTCCAGTAACTAGGTCTTATTTGGACTAACACACACACTGTACCTACAGTAAGTTTCCTGTAGCTAAACATGACCTAGCTTCTGCTAAAGAACTCCAATAATCAGCTTCACCATCATTTTGGATAAGCATAATTGCATAAACGTCCTGGTCCCTGAAGTTAAAAAGAGGATCCAACTGTTAGAAAATATTCATTGCCCAAGAGAAGAAGGAGTCCATATGTCCTGGGGACAACTGTATGAATTGTGACTAAAAGCTCAATTTTCTTTGAAATACTATTTTGCAGCATAGATCAATGTAGCTCCAGAGCATCTATTTTTAAGGGCACATCTGATCCTTGGTCACAAGGGTAATTTAAATTCCCTACCTCCTTTGAATGGTAGACCAAGTAAAAAAAAAAACTTTTTATAATGTATGTGAAGCTGCACATGATAAAAAAAGAAACTAATTAATCCCACAAACAGAGCTGTATGTTCTGGGAATTTAAAAATTAACAGCTAAGACATACAATGGATGAGATGGATGAATCTTTATCTTGGAATCCCATATTTCACAGGTTAAAAAATTAAGCAGATTGAAATAAAGCTTGTTACATTAAAATTAAAATGAAGCAATCTCTTTTGATAATTATAATATTTTACATTTTTAAAGAAAACTTACAAGAACACATCAATATCAGATACTGTAGTTAAACCTGTTCCCCTCAAAATGTACAAATTTGAATTGAAAAACAAATTACTGTATATATGTTAAAAAACACAATGGAATGTGTTTTTTTTAATTCTCATACTATTCAAGTATGAAAAAGTTTATAGTTATGGTAATAATTATTTAAGGGAACTTAATACAGTATATTTATTATCACCAAAATTACTTTTTAGTTTATATTTGTATATAGCCCATACATTTGCAATCTCTGCTTTTAAGGTTAATTAAGGCAGAGGTAATTAAGGTAATTTTTAAAACATGCTCCAGCACAGGGTTCCTTCCTTATGTGAACAACGCCTTTCCAACAAGCCCCTTTATCTTACCTGAGACCTTGCAGGTGAACTTGGATTTTGGGTCACACATCCTCCTGGTGGCCCCACAGCTCTGCTCATCACTGCCATCTTCACAGTCTTTGTCCCCGTCACATCGCCAGCGCTCAGGAATGCACGTCCCATCACCCTGACAGTGGAACTCCTCGCTGCTACAGTCGCTGGGGGGATGCATGCCTGCGGACAAAATTGAGTCACCAATTAAGGCAAACTCAGCACAATTCTGTGGCCGAGGAAACCTTTCATTGCAACACATTAGTCCTGCAAAGCACCAATTTTTTTCCCCAAAGTGGGAAAATGTAAGTCCTCAATCATCAGTCATACATGTAAAGCATGTCAAGACTCCCAGCAGAGCAGATATATTTCAGTTTAGCCAGCTTACGCAGTAACTGGATGTTTAAGAGTCCTGGCTACAAATCTCCATTCTGATTGTCATTTAACACTGATGTCAAGGGCTGACATTTCAATTTAGAGCTTATGTTATCTCAATACTGCTTGGCTGATCACAGAGAGCATTTAAATATGAGGGTCAGGTTTGCATCTAAAGCTTTTCTCTCTTGGGTGAGAGTTACAATTTGCTGTTATTTAGGAATAAAAATAAATATTAAAAAATGGCAAACTTAATGAGGCATTCTGTGACAAAATAATGTAGAATACATGAAAATGCATCATCTGAAATTCTAATTAAACATTTTATTGATGGTGTAATTCTTAAAAAGTATTGTTAGAAAAATCTAAAGCATAATCCACTGTGCAAGTGGTTCAGATGTTAGAGCAACAAATTTTACCTGACCTTCTAGCATTAAAATTGAAATCACTCAGTAGCCATTTAAACTAGTCCTATGAATTGGCTGCCATTAAAGCTCAGGATGATTCATCAGAAAACTGTGGAAAGACCACAGATTCCCACAAGCACTCTTAAAAAAATGTTCAGTCAACCTGCACTTCAGCTTTGAAATCTAAATCTGAGTACTAGAGTATATGTGCAGAACCTGCTGTAATGTACTTTGAAAGGAAAGTTCATAGCTTACAGAGAGTATACAGAACAAGGACTGAAACAATACTTCATATTTGTATAAAATCAAAGATTAAGGTTTTAAACTGCTGGTGAATATTTTTCACTGGAGTTCTGAGTTAATTACCATTAAATGAAAAGATAATTTAGCAGCTGAAATGTCAGACAGCATTAATTACTTTATTCTTTTTTTATCAACTTTATACAGCTAATTTGCACCCTTAGTGTGTTTAATTCTCAATTTTAAGAAATACTGTACATGATCCCCAGCTGAAATGGTATTTTCCTTTATTCTTTATTCCTTTTAACTACAGTAGCTAGCAGAGACACCACGTGTGAAACTGCCCACAGTTTGCCACTCAGCACTGAACCCGGCTCCAGAGACCAAACCACTGCCTAAAAGGTTGGGGAAGAACACTGGGAAGGATTATGATGAATAACTTCTACATCTTTGTGACAGGCAAGTGAGATGTAACTATTTCAAGGTCCATCTCTGCAATACTCTATAATTAAAATAATTTAAAGGATTCAAGATCTAAGGGGATTTTCCAAAAAGAAAATAGGATTATAAAATAGGATTTTTTTATTGTTACTACGCTGCAGTCCAAATGAAATCTCTCAGAAGACACAAATGGATAAGAAAAATACTATTTTAATCTTGGCACATTTTCTGCAACCCTATCATGAAACAGATAACTCACATTCAACAGGCTCAGTAAATAAACTTAGCACTTGTAGAACCAGCAGCAACAGAAGCATTAAGCAACATTCGTAATAGCAGTAATTATAATCTGTATTTTATATAGCTTTATAGAACATCTCAAGGTACTCACAATAAAATAACAGAAGAAAAGAGACAGGTATAAAAACATTTAAAAACAAGTACAGGAAGCAAGGTTTTAGAGTTCTTTATTGGAAACTGCTATCACCACATCATTTGATTTATTTATTCTGAATGTTATTGTGGAAGGAAGCTAAAATGGGAGAAATATTCCCATGGATTTTAAGTTTAGATCTGAATTGAACCTGTTAAGAATATACTACCAGTAGTAGTAAAGACAGTGACAGCAGTTAATAACAGTAATGATCATGGAATTTACAGAAGTATTGGTAATAAACGATGTAGCATTAGAGGAGTACTCTAAGTATTTCTACTTAATAAAAATCCTGATTAATGAACACTGACTTCCATTCACTCAGATGATAAGATTGTGAGTATACTGGGATGAACAGTGTCAGACTCTACAAAAAGTGTGGCCACAGTATTTTAAAAACTAACCTGCTACTGTGCAAGTAGCATTAGTCTCATCACTAAAGTCACCACAATCATTGTCACCATCACAGGTCCAGTGATCTGGTATACACCTCCCACTGGAGCACTGGAACTGGACATCGGAGCAGGAGTGAGCACACCCAGTCTCATCGCTGCCATCACCACAGTCATCATCTGCAGGGATGGACATGCACCAAGGTTAGTCACACAGGACATTTTCTAAGGAACAGCTGTAACATGTACAGTATTTCCCACCATTATTTTTCAATGTGTAGTGTGTACTGCCTTAGTATGAACAATTGAAATCTAAATATCCTCATTGTGTACCTTGCTAATAACTTTATTTACAACAATATGCTAACCATTACAGGCTTGGACGGATCACTGCTCAATAAACGTAGAGAAGGCATCACTGACATTTGAAGTGCAGTTTAGCAATGATTGTTACACATAATCAGCTGGTGAATAACAATGGTGGAGTTTGAGAGTGCTAACTGTTATGCCTGTTACTGTATATTCTTTTATATGTAGAAACTACAAATTGAAATTAAAGTGGCAATTGTCTTAGAAGGTCCTCAAACAGTTTCTTTTTGCACCACATGTATTTATAGATTACATCTGTAAAAAGATAGTTATTACAGGTAACGTATTTATGACTCACCTCAGAATCCAGCTAGCTGATCAATAGTTACAATTAAATTATCAATATACTGTATGATAATTTTACGTAGGTAGAGGGTGAATCACATAAAACAGCACAAGATTAAAAGGACACAAATATATCCTTATTATATAAACAAAAGACCAGTACAAGAGTAAAATTGTGGTGTCCAGTCCTGGTCGTGGAGAGTCGGTGTTTCTGTGGAAATTAATTCCAGCTGACTTCCTAATGAGCTAAACCAGTTGATTCCTTTTCAACAGCTCCTCTCAGCTCTTCAGGTGCTGCTGCTTTAGAGAAGTCTGAAACACCAGAAGGCCCACCGGCCCTCCAGGAGCAGGACTGGACCCTTAATCCTGAAATAAAGTATAGTGTCTCAATGATAAAAATCTGAAAATGTTAGACAAGGATGGGGGAAGTAGTTACATGTAGTATTAATTAACTGTCTATTACTACATGAATAGTTGGCTCAGGTTTTCACCAAGAAAGAAAAACAATAACATGCCTTAGATTTAGTAAAGACAAATGTCCGTATTAAATAATTTTAATATACAGGGGGAAACTGGTAAATTGGTATTAAAAGCACTGCAGATAATTAAATCTCTAAGGCCTGATGATATGCTACCAAATGCACTTAAAGGAACAAAATTTACCCTTTCATTATAAGATACTCCTATGGGCTCTGGTCTTCTTCGGACTGATTTCACAGCAGCAATATTGTTTTTGGAACCTGGTGACCACAATTGTACTTACTATGTGAACATGATAGCCTTTGATTTAAATGACACAAATGTATCCATATCATAACATTTCCTTTGCCTTTTTACAGTTATCTACACTTAGTTGTGTCAATGAAAATTCACGTGTCTTTCACACACACAACTTCTTCAACCTCAGTGTTTCCTAATTTATAACTATTGTTTGCTTTGCTCCCTGCATTCTCTTCAATAGTCAAAATTAAATGTCATTGATTAAATGTTTGTCCAGTCTTGAATAATATTTAAATGTTTAAATATATAAGACAAGTGCAAACATGAAGGTAACCTAAACATTAACTAGAGTATATAACAGGAGAAACACTAAAGAAGAAACTTATGAACAACTAATGTGGAGAATCAAATAAAAGAGCTAACAGAATGTTAGAATAAATGCTTAAAACTGATCTGAATGTAAATCAAGGGATGTTTGGATATTCAAACCAAATGATATAGCCAAGGCAAATGGTTTTTACTCTGTTATTGCTGCTCTCATGTTCTGTTAAAATTATGAAATGCACTAGTAAGGCCTCATTTGAAAGACTGTATCCAGTGGTAATTGCCACAATACAAAGTGTATACTTTTGCTTGGAAATCACTCCAAAGAAGAACTCGATACATGTACTATACAACTTAAAGGAATGCCCTATAGTGACAGACTAATATATATATTTAGTCCTTGAACAGAGATAACTATGAAGGGTCCTGCTTCAAATCCTCAAAGGCATTGAAAAATTGAACCCCATGCTCTTCTCCACCATCAACAATGAAAAACAAACCAGAGTCCATTTACAACTAAAAACGGGAGGTACAGTACTTCTTTACACAAAGTATTACATTAATGCTGTACAACCCACCCACAATGTTGTCAGAACCAATAATTGTTTCTATCACAAAGTGTCTAGATGAAAGAATAAATGAATGAATTTCTTATATTCTCAGAATGACAGCTTTACCCTTATTATTGACTCATGGGCTACCTTTACTTACCCGAATCACAGTGCCATTTCACGCTGATGCACCTTCCATTGGCACAGCCAAATTGTGTCAGGGCTTCACAGGTAGGAAAAGCTGTTAATGGCATTAACACATCTCAAATCAATTATATGTTTTACTTTTTGGTCCTTTGTCTTGCATATTTTACTTCTGTCGCATTACGGATTCCCTTAAAAAACATTGACTTACTCAGCGACTGATTAGTGATAATCAACCTATAGTTTAGTCAAAGCAGAACTAAACTGATCTGTACCAAAGCTAGGCTGTCTATCTGTACCCTAATGAACAAACCTTCCACATCAAAGGGAAAGTTTTAACTTTCGCAAATCATTCAACTGTAAAAATGTCAAAATATAATAACTGCTAAGAAAAAACAGAATTCTTTTGAACTATTGGGCACAAGTTTTTCCTGAAGAAAAAATAAATAAAAGTCTGCATCTCCGTAAAGGAGCAATTTAAGTTTTGAACAAAAAAGTAATGTTTTATCTCCTGTAGTGAAAACTTAGAAATGGACATGAAACATTCATTAGATGCATTATTGACTTTTTTGGTGGTTTTTTTTCTTTGCTGGAAAATATTTTTTATGTGACACTCTAATTCAGCTTTTGTTGTTGCTTAAAACTATTAAATAAATCTAGCAGAAAGTTTATCTTTTTAAAAACCTATTCAATTTCTACCTTCCCATCGAAGAGATGAACCACTTTGGGTTAATATTTATAAACATATGCTTGGAAAGATCAAGATAAAGTATAGCCATATCAATTTTAACTACAAATATAATATGTTTACCTTTGTTGGCCAATTGTTCCAGTCAAAATCAATGAAATAAGATAAATTGGCACAAATCTCAAATGTGATGCATATATATATATAATATATAGAAATACAGTATATATATGTATATGTTATAGATAATATATAGTGTACAGCACAATATAAAAAGCCATCCAGATTTATTCATGCTCCAGATGAAATAGGAAAAAAAGATAAATCTGTTTAAATAAAATCAAATGAATCAAAAGTTCTGATAACATTCTGCTCTTTGGAATGACAATAGAAACCTCAAGAACTTTAGAGGCCTTCAATGGTTTCCTGTTTCCCTGGGGTGTAAGAAAAGGTAACACACAGAAGATATTCTGTAGCAGTATCATCATGGTCAAGGTCATTGAGGTCTCTGAAGACTGCAGGCGAAAGGTTACTGACCTCTACAAGTTGGATAATGACTACAGAAGAATCCACAAAAAAAATGAATCTACGACTTTCCACTTGATAGTGTCCATTATCAAGAAATTTAAGGATGCAGGTGTCATGGCATCTCTGCCAGGAAGAGGACACAAGTGTACAGTATCTTGCTACCCACGAAAAAAGTGGTTCGGGAGGCAATCATACTGTACATCCAAAAGCAACAGTTGGAGAAAGCATCTCGAGGATTGCAATAAGTATCGAAACCTCCTATTCAACATCGCCAGCTAAGGGTTGCAAGGAAGAAGCCTTCCACGGGTGAAACACAAAAACCCATTACTTGAATTTTCCTAATTTCATGTCAATTAGAACCATGTTCTATGGTGTGATGAACATCAAACTTTTTGGACATGCTCATCAGCGTGAATTCTGATGTAAGAGAGTTCTGCTCATGTTACGAAAACAACGAGAACAAAAGGTGTGTGTGTGTGTGTGTGTGTGTGTGTGTGTGTGTGTGTGTGTGTGTGTATATGGTGGTGGTGGGGGGTCTGTTATGTTTTAGGACTGTTTTGGATCTGTGAGTCTAGTAGTTCTTGTAATCCAAGAATCATTAACTTCCAACACGTACCTAGACATTATGTTCGAATGCTTGATTTTCTTTGCCACAAAGCTCAAGCTTGTCTGAAAGTGGGCAAGCCAGAATGACATTAATTTAAATAAAAAATCCAAACCGACAAACAGATGGGTAACCGTACTCAAATTAAATGCTTGCTAGCCACCACAATCTCTAGACATCAATCCAATCAAACATCTGTGGTTCAATATAAACTGAAGAGTGCAGTTTACAAACAAAAACCAAAGGGTGCAAAAGACCTAGAGCAATTCGACCTCGAGGAATGGTCATTAGCTTCTTAAGCTATTTTCAGATGTATGTTTGAAATATGAACTATGATTGCAACAGATATAATATATAGATGTAAAACTATATGTTTTGCATAACTGTATTTGCTATTTTAAGTAAATGAGAATACTTCAATTAGGCTTAAAATAACAATTATGCTATTTTGTGGACTGATCAGTTGAAAACCAATTGTTTTTCTCTGTGGGACACAATAATGTATTCTATTATTAAATGTATTAAGATTTTGTGTCAAATATCTGGACTCTGCATCTCAGAAAGAAAGATACTGCTGTTGATTTGACTTTTTTAGATATTATACAAACAGCTCTTTTTGAAGCTAGTGTCCAATTACTGTTAAAACTTCACATTGATTGTTGCTTGACTTAGACAGAGATCTTTAAAAGAATTGTTTACAAAGGAGGTTTAGCATATTGAAGTTTATTTATGCTGTACACATTTTCCTTGTATGCATCCCTTTCAAAACAGTACATTATTTTCATCCTTAATAAAATAAGTTATTCATCTCATTTTTATTTTAACTATTACTATATAATCTAGACTGCAAAGCTTAGAATGAAAACAACATTGATAGACAGTGATGGCTCTTGCTGAGCAAAACAAATGGGCACTACAAAAAGCCAAACACCTCTGTAATTAACCAACATCTGTTAGTTAATTCTTACAACATGGTTTAAAAACAAAATTGTATTCTTTCTCTCTAGTCAACATGAATTCACTGGGAAAAAAAATATTTTTTCATTTAAATAAAGTGGATTCTTGGTAATGTGCAAATTAATTTTAGCAGAGATCAGCCCCACTTTTTATCAACACAAGAATTAAGTTTCAGTTGGTATTATGAACTGCATACCAATGAATGGAGATTTCAAAGCAGTATTGAGTCCAAGATGAATGTACATTCAATATGGCTAATGCTTAGTATTTAATAAGGCCATCTCTTGGTATATTCATGCAAATCTGTGGCAAAGCTTTCCTTTTACCCAAGTAATTTAAAAACATACTGCACTGACTTGAAAATGTGAAATGTGAGTGTTCCCCCCACTTGCTTGTCTTGCAAATTGTTTTCCTGTACTGTATGTCTTGCTGACCTGACAGGATTTATTAGGCCACATGTTCCTGTACTTCAAAGCCACCAAACTACAGTATGTACTGTATACTGTATGTTGTGGACTTGTTGCTTGTTTAAAAAAAGTACTTGAAAATAAGTATCTGCTGTCATAATAATATGTTTGAAAGCATTTTATTTATTTTGTGAGTGTGCTGTTTTGGTCCTTTCCCATGAACAGTATTGTTTCCAAAAGATGCACCTTTTTTTCTACAGGTTTATCTTTACATTACAAAAAAAGAACAGCTCTAGCAAAGTTGTCAATTTAAGACCAAAAGCCACCTGCAAGTCATGCAAATAAATAAAAAAGCTCAAAATTGAGAAAGCTTTCAAAACAGTTGTGTCCTGTGGTCCTAGATTGTGCTGTATGTTTGTGAAAACATATTTGACAATGTTCTTATTTTAAGTTATATTGAAGATCATTATCTTTATTATATTTTTTGAAGCCCATACAGCTCCTTAATAACACTTTACAGGATTTTCAAACACCCTGTTTGTTGAAAATGATTTTACCATACACCCAAATTAAATTGTACCATTCACTAAAATTTCTAAACGCAACATCCAACCTAATAGGACCTTTTGTTCCAAAGTCTTCACACAGCCCTTAGCAGAGAATATAATAGTTACATTATTGAGGAAATTACTTCTGAATGGCTTTTCTTTCATTTTGTTCTGATTCACCTGGAGTGACTCTTACTCTTAAAAACAAGTACCACTGGAAATACTCCACCAGGGGGGATGCAGAATGTATTTCACTAGTGTTTTTGAATGCTCCTCCCAGATAAAAAAGAATGACAAATATAAATTCTTATAGGCAATTAAACTGCAGTAAGCAACCACATTAAAGAAAATTAGAATTCTGTAAGAATTGGCTTGAGCTAGAGTGTGGTGCATTAGAAGTAAGAGATGCTGTGGAAGTTTTCATGGAGTCCCAGGGAAAAAAAAACTAATATTGTTAAAGCAATGGCTCCTGCCACAGTTTACAGAAAAGCTATTCAGTTAGGAAGGAATAATTTAAGGCAACTCATATTTCAAAGGAATACTACTTACAGTAGGAGCTATAGATAACACGTTTGAGTTGCTACAGTAGCAAAAACATCCACACTGTTTATTTTAAAGAGAAGAATTGTGCAAACTTTTTAAGGTCTGCGTACTGCGGTTATCACAATATACATCCAGATGTGTACTTCATGATTTCATTTCCACAGGACTGTCCTTTAATATGTTTCTTGCCCTTGACTCAAAATGAGGTTGTTCGGATGTGGTTACCCATATTTCTGAAATGCTTGACAGAATCTGTAACTGTAAGCATTTTTACATTACCTCCATTCTGTCAAAATGTAACAGCTTTTCACTGCATTGCCTTTTTTCATTAACATGAATACAAGGGTAAGACTTTATAATAAGGTTAAATAAATCCCTCATTAACCTCAAATTAATCCTTAAATGTGGTATATTTGGTATATGGTATTATATATTTGGTATATAAGTGGTATAATAATACATATCTGTTCATGTATACAGTACATATAATAAACCTACTCTGTCCTCCTCCCAGTGGTGAGCATATTGGTGCTGCACACTGGTGTTGGTGGAGGGGTTCCCCATTACCATATACTGTAAGTGCTTTGAGTGGAGTGTCCAGAAAAGCTCTATATAAGTGTAAGGGATTATTATTATTATTTACTATATATACACTATAACTTTTTAAAATTATATATATATATATCATTTTAAAGCCTTCTTGTTTGCTTATATTTTCCCCAGAGCATATATACAGATTTTGATGCATAGATATTTTTTATTACTACTTTTGTTCAAAACCTAAATCACCTCACACTGAAGATTTCTAATGGTAAGTTAAAATAAATGTATAAAAATAAAGATCCCCCCTCTTGTAGTTATGACCATGTGCTTTGGGCCATTCTCTTGCTGAATGGTGAATGTCTAATGCCTTTCCTCAAATTTGTCCCTGTGTAGTTCTGAAAGCTTCTTTAGCCTTCATAGCTGAAGCTTTACTTGAAAATCAGTACCGGACTAAGAACCTAACAGAGTGAAACACCATGAATGAATTATCGCATATAAATAGATCTCAACCAATTGTGTGGCTTCTTAAGATAATTTTATGCACCTACAGAACATTGATTTAGTTGTTCTGGTTGCGGTCTGCTTCAGAATGTGGTAGGCTGCAAAGGAACATGTAAAGGCCAATACCTCACTGAAAAATTGTAAGGAAACACAATGAAAAAAACTCTACAGTTCCCTCTTTCTATTTTTCAATGGGAAATTAACCGTTACTTGTTCCTAAATTATTTTTAGGTTTTACCACATCAAAGGGTATGAATACTTATGCAATCAGGACTTTTTCCATTATTTTTTATATTATCCATTTAATAACATTAACATTATCCATTTAATAACATCAATGTTTGTTTTTTAATATGTGAAGCAGGTTGTATAGTAATTATTAAAGTAATAGTTAATTCAAAGTGTCAGGACTGCAAGCTTTAAATCAACAAAATGTGAAAAATGGTCTGAATATTTTAACAAGGCATTATATTACAACAGACATTTATACATGAAGTAAATACTGTATTTTAACTGATCTATTCATAATAATTATAAAAAGTTCATAATATATTAAGGATTAATGAAGGGTTTATTACTGAACAGTATATAATGTGTTACAATAACAATATTATAAAGTGTTACTAATATAAGGTCTAATTTAGAAACTAAAGTTGAAAACTGTTTTCCATCATTACTCATCCTCAGATCTCTGCTCTGGTTTTCTGTAGTCTAATTTATCTTTACACACATTCCAAAATCAAAATATGCTGCACTTGTTTGTCTGTGAGCGTCTTTCCCACAAATCAAACAAAAAAATTCCCATGACAATTTGTGAGTGAATTAAAGGAAGTCTGTGTGTAGGAGGGGGTATTTGAGAAATATGGCATTTTGCTTTTTTCTTCATTTCTTCAGAACCCTTTTGAATCTCAGAGATTTGTTTTTTTACCTTCATCCTTATACACAAGGTAAACAGCACTAAAAATGTTAAACTGTTTTGGTGACTAAATATACAGTAAACTATAAATCAAGATCTCATTTCTAATGTATATTTACTATTGCATGTGTTGGATCTATTTTTAGGCAAAATGCCAACCTGTTTCAGATTCTTTCTGCAAAGAATCATAAAGCATTGGTTCATACATATATCAGACACCTGCAGCCCTTTGCTTAGGAAGCTTACTCTCGATGGGCATTGCCATCACAAACTCACCACACAAAGGAGCTTCATCAGACTGGTCTCCACAGTCATCATCTCGATCACAGAGCCAGGAGACTGGGATGCAGCGCCCGTTACGACAGGCAAACTGGCCGGGCTGGCAAGTCTGAGCTGAGGGGAAAAAGCAAAAGCAGACAACATTAAAACGCAAAGAAACCTGCAAAGCAAGCAGAAATTGCACAACATAGCAAAGGAAATAAAAAATTAAGACTGTGTGCATGGATAAGAAGATAACTAAGGAGAAGAGACAACACAGTTGAAAATAATGTACATACAGTATGTGACTAATATGGAAGTTTACAGTATTTTCATGCTGCTTGGCAAGATATTTACATCATTTCTTAAAATTGTGATAATTTTGCAAATAAATTCCAAATAAAATTGGAGGCAAATAAACAATCCAAAAAAACAATATTATACAAAACAAAAATTCTATTATTTTCTCACACACCAGCCTCAACTCAAATTAAGTTTTGATTTAATTGCAACACTAGTGTTTTGTATAAACACATTTTAAAGGGACGATATAAATCCATCAACACTGTTATACCCTTACTTGTCAGAATCCCAATCAATTTGATTAATCTTACTTGTCTATTTTCCAGAAAATTACATTCTGAATGAGAATTTAAAATAATTGTTAAATTCATATCTTATCAGAGGTGAAACGCACTTGCTTTCCTTGAAAGAATAAAGAAAGAAAGCAAAAAATGATTACAATCCATATGGTCATAAAGAATGTCCAGATAAGTCCTCTCTTATCACTTCTTGATTGAGGAGCTATATTCTTTAATAATTAAATCGGTTGTGTCTCTTCTAGATGTCACAGACTCACATCCTATGATGCAATTGGTTGCTCCAGGAAAGCAAATGCAATGATAACAATCAACACAAATTACAGTACATATAAGAAACTGAATCTGAAGTTGAATAATGAGGTTTATTAGAGCTCTGTATCTTCTTGTACAGTACATGTAAATGCAACATTTTATTTAATCTATCAAGTAAAACAAAAAAACCCTTATATCAGCCAAGGGCTGAGGGAGTTCTTTAATGCACAGCCATCTCAGTATGTATTAAAGCTTAGTCACCTGCTCTTGATTGTCACATCCCTCAGGTTTCAGTCATAAGTCCCAACTTAAAAAAAACCTGTTTTATATCAATTCTGATGCACACGGAAGGAAAAGCCACAAGATCCTCTGTTTGCTTTTGTATCTATAGCCAGTGATCTCAAGCCATCCATCTGGAACTCATTTTGCCATCACTGATAGACTTAAAAGTTTGGCTAGATCTTGCGTTAATGTCAATTCAATGCAAAACAAATTCAAAGACAAGAAATCTGAGAGCCAAGAGACACGGGATGTTTTGACACCAGCAGCTAGCGCCTTCCTCTTCAAGCAGAACCTGCTTCATTTGGAAGTATGTTTTCAGTAAATATCTGACTGTCAGGAAATTTCTTAGAATTTTATTTGACTTAAAATTTGACCACTCAAAACATTCCTAAGCTGCATTTACTCATATGCCAAGAATATGTAACTGCAAAAAAGAAAAAGAAAAATAAGCCAAAAGTTTCAATGTCACAATCTAGAAGAAGAGGAAGATATATCTCCACATACTATATACAGTATCAGAAGAAAACATCCATCCATTATGCGTAAGGTCTTTTTTCCTGGTTAAGGTCACAGCAACTCAGAGTCTATCCTAGAAGTACAGCATCCAGGAGTGACAACACCCTGGATAGGACTCCAGTCCATCATCATACACAGAGCACATAAGGACAATGAAGAGACACTAAGGATAGGACAACTGATTCACAGTAAGGGCAAGGGCATAAGAAAGGTTACAGTATATAGGAGAGGTGGCCTTCTGCCTCACCTACAGTAGCTTTTTTTGAAGTTAGTAGTGAATTGATCTAAGGATCTTATCCAACTGTTTCTTAAAAGAAGAGTTTTGACTTCAACGACTTGGCTGGGTAGCTAATTCTATACTCTCACAACACTTACAGTATGTAACATAGTGCCTCATGTTCAGATTCAAACATACTTCTACAAATTTCCACTTTTGATCTGCTGTTCATGTTTCAGTCTTGATAATGAAGTATGCAGAAGTATGCATCTGCGGTTTTGTGTACATTTATATTCTTTTATTAATAAAACAGTTCAAATTGAACATCCAAGTTGTGATTATTCACTTTAAAAGTTGTGTGTTCATCAATAACCTATTGATGCATGCCAAATTTAGTACTTTACTGCCCAGAGAAAATTGATAAGTGGCACTTGTGCAGTAAATGTTAGTGAAACTGTAGCTTCATTAAATCTGTTTTAGTATTTCTTTAAATCTGCTTTGATTCCATATACATAATTAGGGGAAATTTTGATAGTGGGAATTAAAAAAAAATATATAATCATTTCTGAATCATGTTATTGATTTATGGATATAAATACCACTTTATATAGTTGGTAGTGGTAGTTGAAAATTAAAAATAAGGTATCATTGAACAGTATTCAATGAATAAGTACTTCTTCATAAACATTTTCTTCCTTTAATTCTTTAACCCTGTTACTTGCTGTGGTTATTTTGAGAAATTTTTGACATGCTTGTTTTAACTAAAATGTACCACGGACACAAGGTTCAAAATAAAGACAACAAACATTTACTTGAACAAACATAAGTCACATAATTACTTGCCGAATCCAAGAAAGCAGAACTTCTGCGAGATGTAATTTTTGCAGACAGTTTCCCAAGCAGTTTTTCTGAGGATTTTCTACTTATTTTTTCCTGTTTTATTTTGGAATTATCTGTTTGTTCTCTAATTTATTCACTTCTTAAATACATCCCTTTAAGTATGAAAATTTGTTTTTCCTCAAAATGTGTTTGCACATTTTATATTTCAATGGTATTAATTTTTTAATACATTTCAAATAACTTATTCTTTTCAACTACTGTATGTTACTGTCATGTTGAAGGTGGTACCCTCATGTCAGCTATGGTAATTATAAATGTATTCATCTAAAATAAATTGTATTTTAATTACATCTATTTTGTTAATTCACACAAAAAGAGGAATATTATCTAATTCGCTCAAATTGAATATTTTTTATTATTTAAAATATTACTTTCGTGAGTAAAAGGTGGCAGTAATTTTTTTGTGCGATTTCATATTTTCTAGAGGTTTAATCAAAATTCCTCTTTAAATAAAACAATCTCAAAATAAAAAATAGGGCAAGTGAATACTCATGATATTGGAGGAGAGAGTATTTTCCTTCCCCCACTCCAAAACACTGCGAACAATTGAAATGTTAAATTACCCACTGTTGTTTTTTGTCAATGGACAGCAGACCATTACTGTATGCTACTGTATTTGCAAGAGGAATTAAGGGGAATCACTTCAATATAGAGCAGTGTGTTGATTTCTACACTAGATTTTTTTATTTTTGTTATTGTTTTTTAAAATAAACAGTACATAAATGTAGAAGTGTATAAAAATAGACCAGTTAAAGAAAATCTGTTCAGTTATTGTCTGCACTCTGCTGTCCTGGGTTTTACCCAGTCCTATATACTGTAGATTCAATGAGCTCCAGTGATTTTCTTCAAGGAGAAGAAGCCACAATTTTGTTACAATATACCAATAAGTACGACAAAACACTTTTGATTTATAATGTTTTTTTTTGGTGTGTTTCTCAGTAATTCTGTGTAAGTTTCAGATCGGTGTTTTTTCTTATTTTATTTTCAAAACTTGAAAATAAACTAATTAGTTTGCAAGCAATTAGAACATCAGTAATTTATTATTTGTTGATTATATATTATATTAATTTACAGTATAACGGTTCTTTGTAGCGTAAATGGAAAATGAAACTTTTCGATCAAATACTCATGGCATTAAATACATAAAGAAAATGCATTTCTCAGTATCCCACATATTCAGTTTATATATAAATAATTAAAATGACTGATGTTATAATTCACTACTCAAAATTTATTTCGATCCGACAAATATTTTATGTATTTAATTGCTTTTAAATCTGATAGTTTTAAAGCAACTGTGGATCATATTTTTACGATCAAAATATAAATGGAATTATATTTTTTCCAATTAATATTTATACACAATTACTAATTATTCTGTATGTATTTAAAATATATAATTCTGGTAGTGTTATACAGTATTATACTATAACGTCCTTCAGATGAGATGTGAAACCGAAGTCCTGACTCTCTGTGGTCATTAAAAATCCCAGGGCGTTTCTCGAAAAGAGTAGGGGTGTAACCCGGGCATCCTGGCCAAATTTCCCATTGCCCCTTACCAATCATGGCCTCCTAATAATCCCCATTATGAATTGGCTTAATTACTCTGCTCTCCTCCCCACTGAGAGCTGATGGGTGGTGAGCGTACTGGCGCACTATGGCTGCCGTCGCATCATCCAGGTGGGGATGCACACTGTTGGTGTTGGAGGGGAGTCCTCATTACCTGTAAAGTGCTTTGAGTGGAGTGTCCAGAAAAGCACTATACAGTATAAGTGTAAGCAATTATTATTATGATGACATACAGGAGATGTGTGTTATATGGTATTTTTAAAAAATTGTCGCTAGGACAGTATGATGCATAGTGCAGGAAAGCACGAACGGGTTAATAAACACTTAATACTAAAATTTAGATTTACTTTTTACAAAGTATGAAAGATATGTTAAAAGTCCTTCTTTAAAATATTTATAATTTGCAGATGATATTTTTGATGAGATATTTTAATACTGTACTAATTTGTCTGACAACCACACATAGTGTAGCTGTGGATTTACTGCACTACCTGGCAGTTTCACAGAGTACTGCATCAGAATATTAACAAAAATAGAAACACCATGATACGGTATTGTCCGTCATACCACACTACGGTATACTGACTGACACTTTGCACATTCTATTGTAGATGGCTCCATCTGTACAGTACATCACCAAATTTGGAATTTTCTTCCCTTAGCTGTACTCTGAGTTCCATTTATTAATATTTCCAAAAGATTTTGTTTTGTATCCTCTTCCTGTGTCTATATTTTAAAGTTTTAGAAAAAGCTACCAGCTCATAATAAATTAAGTATGATACAAATGGAGAATATTAAAGACCATGTTAATGCCTGTGTTTAAAACAGTATAATATACGGTAATTCAAATAAAAAATGACAAAGGACACAAAGAAACAATGAATATTCTTCTATAGCAATAAACATTACTAAAATCTCATGTAAAAGTCTTAACAGAATGTAGCTTTAAAATAAACTATTACAATTATATTATCAAGAAAATAATTTTTGATAGAAATAAAACGTCAGCAGAAAATGTCAAGAAAGGCGTGAATAAAATTGTAACACATTGAACAGTTTATATTTTATTGCAGTCAGTGTAGCCTGTAGTGCCTCTTTGAGCTGTGCTTAGTACTTTTAATAACAACCCCAATTAAAGTTATTTGTCTTTATAAATGTCTGTGTATTAGATGATAGGCTGATAATTCAATGCAAAGAGCATTTCCATTTTAAAGGCCTTTCATAGCAGTAATGGCTTGAGAATACACTGTATTCAAGCACTATATAAATGCAAGACATGTCCCTAATTTGCAATTCTTGTCCTGTGTCCTGAGGGGATTGTCCATGAAATCCTGTGTTATTCTCTAAAAAAAACGATGGTAATTGCATTTTATTACATAATTAACATAAAAACTAAATCCATGTAAAAGGAACTGGAAATGTCTTTCGAAGACTTAAACCTCAAAATCACTGATTTATGTTTGTTGATTTATGAAACTAAAATGTAGATTTATTTTATACAAAGTATGAAAGCTGTGTTAAAGGTCCTTCTTTAAAATATTTAAAAATTGCCGATTATATTTTTGATTAAATATTTTAATGCGACACTTAACTTTTTACTAGTTTTAACTACTATTCAGGTTTATATCAGTGCACAACATCTAAACACATGATAAATCAAGATATTTTATATCAGCTACATAAAAACTGATCAAATGAAATATGAAAGGTTTTAAGACTGAAATGTTTCATTTGAGATAATATTCATCACAGACTGTACAATTCTCTATATGAATTTACATGGACTACATAAGTAGCATAATTACAAACAAGTGATGGCGATTCTTCACATTGTGTCTCTTTTTACAGACTATTTAGATTGTTTACATAGTACTTACCTATTGCTGTTAAGTTATTTCATTCAGTAAATATATATATACTCACTTGTAATTACACATAGCTAAAACAATCTGTGCTGAATTCTCTCACTGTTGTATATGACACATTTACTTTGAAATAACTGCCACTGTCGTGAAGCTGCCTCTCAGTAAAAAAAACGTTATCTGCATTAAAACGTGGGATGATATGAAGGCTGATGGTAAAATAGTGAGCAATTGTACATGTTTTTTAAACAACTTTTGATGTTACGTTTTCCTTTAAACAGAACAAATACCTTACAAAACCAAAAAAAATGTGTCCCTTATCCTAGCACCACCCTCTGCCAGAGTTTACACACAAAGATCCACAAAACAAAGCCAGGCAGTTACAAGAGCAGCCTGCATGAGATGCACAACAACATATTTACTTTCTTCGCAGGCTACAAGGTTTTGGTGCAGCAGTCAGGTTCTGTCCGTGTCCGTGTCCGTTCTGCCCGGACTCTTGAGGATGTATTCTAAGTTAGTGGGGCAGCCACTTGACAGAGCTTTCACACTACAAGAGTATTGTATGTTGAGACTAGCTGTTACCGAGACTATCTGATCCCTCACATTCTTTGTGCACAAAGAATACCAATAGATGTTTTAGACTCCCTCCAACTCCTTCAATGTAGATGTAACAAAATGAGGACTTTCTTTATCCCACATTCAACTACTAAAGAAATAAGTTCACAGTAAAGGAGTATTGGTTCATGGGCAAGTGCAATTACTGGTGAAACATGAAGGGCTATTGTGCAATTATAGGGGCTTAAGATGATTGTTAAAGGTTCTTTAAGGTTCTGGTAGCCTACAGTATGTGGATTCCTGTAGAAGTGGGGTGTAATTACTATGTATGGGCTGATGCCCATTACATAAATGTGTATTTATTTTTAATGTAATGTTTATATGTTCTGTTTTTGGTTTTAGTATGTCTAAGTGTAAAACATACTGTAGCTGCTTGGATGCTAAACAGATTTCTGAGAAATAAGTACTACAGTATCATAAACAATCCAGTCAGCCCCACACACACACCAACGGTGCCTGAGCTCTCAAGTCCTGGACGATTGATTTTGGGCCTTGGAGTGGAGTGAATTTGTTTGGTGATGGGATGTCGATTAGAACTCTTAAGAACAGTTGTTTCTCTTAGTCCGTTATTCAAAGTTGTTTTCCTGGTAATTCAGGCGGCACAGCCACCTGAATGATGGTGGTTTTCTCAGTTAGGAACCACAGCAGTGGACAGAGGTAACTATATACAGTACGTAATAGAAAATGTTACCCAGCTGACTGCCTTTGTGTAAGAGGAACTTTTTTTTTGTCACATGTGCAATTTCTATTTTTTAAAAAGGATTCATAATTTCTCCATAGATGAAACAAAAATGGTTTGTTTCAAAATGATTGTGCATATCTCTTGGCTGAATGTGTATTTTTTAAAAATGTTTTTAATTAAACTGTCACCTCTCAAAACAGAAGGACATGCCATACTGTACATGCTAAACATTACATTGACAGTTAGCAAAATTTGATTTGAGAAATCAAACCATATGTTCAGTAATTTCAATCACTGTATTAAAGCCAAAAGAAAAGCCTTGACAACAACACTACCACCACTTTAATCTATTTCCTTTTATTAGATAATTGTGATGTTTAAAATAAAAAAAAATCTTTGTAAGTGAAAAAACATGAAAACCTAAAAGTTTAGTGCATGTCTGGAAAATGTGTTAACCCTGTTCTTGAAAAAAGTGAAGTTTGTGAAAAAGAATATTGATGACAGCCAGCTGTCTTACTGTTCCTTTGCCAATTCATGGTGCAATCAATCCACAGTGGAAAGAAAAAAAAGATTTTTGTCCTATGCAGATTTGGTAATATTTAATCCCCTAAAGCATTTCAACACCACCAACTGCAAGGTAACACTGAGGATTTAATGCAATTTCTTCTCTCCAGTCTCACCACCAATTAGATTGGAGGCCTAATCAGCAGATATACAGTAGCTGGAATCCTGGGCCCCAGAGGACTGTTCTCAAAATGTGTGTTTACTGAAGGTTTTTGCATACAGTAGATAGCTTTTGGCTGGTGTTCCACTCCATCACTTAGTTAATACTGTAGAATTAAGTCTTGGGATTATCCTAAAATGTGGTCTGCTGTCAACTCAAATGAATTCCACTCCACATTGTTGTTTCCATCAGCAGGGATAACTGCACTGCAGTGATGTACTGTACAGCCTTTTGATACCCTCACTGTTGCTACTTCTTGTGACCACTATCATGCCACTACTGATAATCCTCCTGTGAATAAAACTGCCACCGCAAACCTATACCCAACAGCGAAGACTAACAGCACAAGACACAAATGTACTGAACGTACATCCCTAGGTGATGCTCCACTGAGAGCTCTATATATCACAAACAGTGGCGTACAGGAAACAAGCAAGCAGCAGGTATTAATATTCCACAAAGTAAGTCAACGGCCCAGCAGGACTACTGGGAATGGAAAATTTGGTGCGCACATGAAGTACATGAAGTTTTACAGTGCATGAAAGGAACATCTTATTACCAGAATATAGAGCTAACTCTGTCCATATAAAAGGCACTGTACCTGAACATGTAACGTTGGACTCATCTTCATTATTCCCACAGTCATTGGTTCCGTCACATAACCATTTTTTAGGAATGCAGCGGTTATTCAGGCACTTAAACTGGTCAGCAGGACAGCTATGATTATCTGCAAATACAGCATAGTTCAAACCATGACACAGTACAATTACATACTAAGCAAATATCAATAAAGTACTTCCCAGTTACTTTGCATATGGGTTTGCATTGGATAGTAATAAGTTTCTTCAATTGTTCAGGCATTCCCATTGTCTTGTCTTTAAAGCAACCACACACACAAATAAAATTACAGGGATCATGATCAGGACAATGATGCAGCCTGTGACATTCCCATTTTCTATGGTGCTGGATGACTCCCTGAAAACACCTGGGGCACTCAGGAGGACAAGACAGGTGGGATGGATTCCACAGATACTGTACAGTATGCACTGTTCCACTAGTTTCAGCAGTTCCATTTAGATCTTTTTCCTCAGCATTGAAACATCTCTTTAATTTAACTAAGATCAAATAAGTGGTTCAAACTTTCACATACTGTATGCTTTCAAAAGAAAAGACTAGACCCATTCATTCTAATGGGTATTCCAGTACCTTGAATAACTCCAGTCACTTTCATTGACTATTTATTTCAGCTAATCAAAACCAGGTTTAATGGGTGGGACAAATTATAAAGGAAGACTAATCATATCATTAAGTAAACTAACACCTTATGGCTGACAGCATTGAATACAGTACATTGTTTTATTTTAATTGGAATTCCTACTGAAATTCCTCATTCTATCCTAAAAACGGTTACAGTACATAATTAAAATGATCATAATAAGCAATCATGCAAGATAATATGCATATGCAATGTGGATAACTATTTGCAATTAGACATTTGTTCAGCATTCTGTAACATTAAGAATTTTATATAAAAAATCTTACTGTATCCCATCATCCTTAGTATTAATTTTGTTTGCAACTTTTGTAATTGTAATTTTGTTTAACAACCTGTAAGAAAATATTTTAAAAAAAACCTTCCTCAATGTGGGACCTATAACGTGATGCATATTCTGTGAATATATATGGTATTATACTTGCAGTATTATTATGGCTTATATATGTGTAACAGACTATATAATGCCATGTAAGTCTTCAAAGGAAGTGAAATCCTAAAAGCAGAGCGCATGAAATGGCTTTGTGTCTTCAAAGGCTGGATTGTATGGCAGTAGTGCGGGATGAAACAGCTACAATGACAAAGCAGCTGGAGGTGAAGTCCTACACTGCGGTGGCTTGCAGAGATCTGTGCCCAAGCCGTGAATTGGAAGCATGCAGTCCTGCTGTATACTCTATTTTTCCAGCCTGGCCAAGGTGTATTTTAGCCAAAAACATGAATGGTTGTCCCAAAAAATACCAATAATGTCCAAGTGGTATTTTAATGGTATAGGTAATCGCATACATATACAGTAGTATCAATTTGTTCTGTATCCTATGAGAATTTAATTTAATTTTAAAAATAATTCTGAAAAAAAATGTGCAATGTGGATAATATCAAGGAGGCAAATTGATTTTTCACAGTCATTTTGCCGACTGAAGTTCTTACCTATTTAAAGATTATTAAAGGCTGCTCATTGTAAGAAACCATTTATCAAGTGCAGTTAATGCCTTGGAATACTCCAGGAAAGGAGAATTGATGGTATTGAAACAGAATTATTTTGCATTCATTTTGAAGACATACAGAACTGAAATGAAATACATACAGCAAGTGGCCATGTCTTCATCACTGCTATCCAAGCAGTCATCATCTCCATCGCATTTCCAGCTGGCATGAATACATCTCTTGTTCTGACATTGAAATTCATCACTTTTACACAGCTGAGGCACCAGATCCCCTGAAGTCACTTCAAAAAGAGAATTATATTTCAAAGATTAATTTTAGTGACTGTTAATACCAAAGTGCTCAGATTCACAAAATGCCATCCATAAAAAATGACTATGGAGTTTGAAACAATTTGTCGTATGAAGCATGTGGAAATAATTGCTTTTATTGCTTTCATTTTTCCTTTCCTCATTTGAAAAATTATGCTTTGTAACATATTAATAATAGGCACAGAATACTTTGTGAATGACAGTGCGTATTCAGTGTACACATACATATGTTGCAGTAAGAGCATTTGTAAAGACATTTGTCACTTTTGTGACACCATTTCGTTACAGCTCACATTCACTGGGGAGAACTACTGTATGATGTGTTTGGTTTAACATTCCATGCGCAAAACACATATTAATACAGACAAAGACACTAGGAATTTTTGTAATCGTAGCTAAGATCAGATGTACTTTGGGATGATATCTTTTGATGCTCCTCTTATGCAGTATTTGCATATTTTCACATTTCAAAACCCACTTTACATTGTAATTCAGCTGAAACCAAACATTGGCATTTCTCTCTTTTTTCAGGTCACTAGCTTTGTAGCTTGTCCGTCCAGAACTTTGTATAGTGCTTTATGTGAAGTAGTTATAGTACACAGGCACAGAGAAACATTTTGAATGAGCTCTCTCTGAGGCAATTTTGCCCTGGACACAGTGTTGCCAACATATCTACTGTATGACATGAAATAATCACTTACACAGTGTTCATTGACATAAAAATAAAGCATAACAAACTGGAACAGTGTATGAAGTGTGTTACAGATAGGCCTTTTGTTCTACACATTTTCTTGCCTTCATATTAACCTTTTACAAAACTGAAAATATAAAATTACAAGGAAACTTGATAACATCAGCTATACATCTTTATACATACAGTACAGGCCAGCTTCTAGAACTGCTGCTAAAACAACTAGTAAAAAAACAACAGTGATTTGCGTTCTGTAGTAGTCCTTTCCATCGGATTCAGTCTACCACAAAATAATTTCTTATTTGAATTCAACATGCTCCCAGCAGTGCACAATTGGTTAAGCGCTAGCAAGATTGGGTGCTCGTGTTGGCCAGGGTATCCCCACTTCATAAAACACTGCCCCTTTGTCACTCAAAAGCTGAATCCAAGTCACAGAGTGAAAGAAGATGGATAGTCCTGAGATTACATTTTCGTTACAATTATATGATGGCACTGCAGACTAAAATGTGGTCACTTCCAAATAAATAATACTTCCTAATCACTTTACCCTGACTCAGATTCTACAGTGTTATCTGTCCACAAGGAAACATCTCCCAAGCAAGATATACTGTACAATCAGGCCTACTTGAGCAGGTGACATTGTTTCTCTCCAGGTGCTGGTTGTCAGCACAAGCGCAGACTCTACCGCCAGGAATAGCCAGACACAGGGTGCTGCATCCTCCATAGTTAACACGGCAAGCATTTTCCCCTGCATAACAAAAATGCAGAGTTATCATGCACATTAGTAGGTAAACACTTGATCTGCAAAGCAAAAATATTTCTGTTTTTCATTTCAGAGGAAATTTAAAATTACTACTGTATACAGTATGAGTGATCCATACGTATCTGTGTGAATAGTGCAAACACTGCTGTGATTCTAAAAGTAATCCAGCAATTAATACTTCTAATAATAGAATAATGATTTAAGAATCCTAACAGGCAAACAAGATCCTCACAAAGTCAAATCTTGTTTTCAAGATACCAGGACAGGATTCACATCAATCAGGCAAACTCAGCTGTCTAGAATGAGTGGCTTGACACTGCTGGATGGTTTTTGTTGCAGATACTACAAATTCAAACCGAATTAATATTTTAAAATATGAAACAAAATAGGAATAACAGCAAAAGAACATTATTTGCTTCTTTGTACACATTTCTTTTTTATAAGAATAATCAGTGACTAATCAGCACCCTTTTCCCAAGAATGACTTGCAATACAGAAAATTTAAATTAAGTAGTTGAACTGCAAAACCATTTTCATTTTAACCTCCCCTAGGAGGGTTAATTTTTACTCTCCCAACAGGAGGTTACAAAGACAGATGCGTTAATGGCAATTTAAAAATAAAATGTCAAAAGATTTATTGGAAAAGGTTTTAAGAACTTTAATTTAGGCATAATTCCTATTTCAAACTTCCTTCAAATCTGAAAAAATGACAAAATATACAGTACTTGTAATATATGGACAATCAAATAGCTTAGGCATATTCCATTAAGCTGAGTCCCTTTTTTCACATGAAGCAAATCAGCAATAAACAAAATGGAAGAGGCCTAATTAATCTCTCCAATAGGAAGGACAGAATCCTGTGACAGCCTGAGAATTCATTTTAAACCCCTCTTTTCTCAACCTTCTAAATGAATGGAGAGCTGCATCAGTGTATAAGGGAGAGGAAGAAGTACAGTAGAAAGAAAACAATGTTTCTGTTGTTGAGCCTTCTTCAGATGTTGACTCAACGACAAAAACATTTTTATTTCTACTTTTTTTAATGTGAAATTAATCTTTACTTGTTGTCATATACATTTTTACGACAAGCAGAAACTGCTTTCACTTAACATAAAAGTAAAATGCATGAATGCACTGTAAAAATATCAGTTATAATGCTCAAAGTCTGAATTCTCTTACTGGTGAAATGAAAGTACACCAATTAATCAGGGATGTTTGAGCTGACTGTAAAAAATGAAACACTGGCTGAATCAATGCATGTACCACAGGCAACAGTTCACAAGAAAATGTTTAAAAGAATGAACAAATAGGAAAATCAGATAGGGATTTTTAATATTTATACATTTTGGAGAGCTAAATAAATAAAAAAACATCATCCGCATATTTACTGTCCAATTTGTTATAGTGCTTGGTCTCCCAGTGTGTAGCGACCCCCTCCTGTGTAGTCTGACAGGTGCTTATGTGTGTCAAAGACTTTGATCACTGTTGCTTCCATTACTCCTTCACATCTGGATAGTTAGAAGCATAAACAGCATTTTATGACTGCTTATGGGATTACAGGATAAACCCCAATGCATTTTTTAACTTCCAGGCCATATCTCTCATGTGTGCTATTTCTGTATTCAAAAAGGAATTACACTGCAAGATAAATGAATGTTATTATGCTTCTTGGTCTAACCACCCAATTTAAGTAACTCCCAGTATGAAATAATAAATGGTTAGCACAATGCCTGCATTTTTCCTTTAATAGTGGCTGGCTTTAGATAATCTGATTACTTTCTTAATGGTGAATATGAAAACAGAAAAATATGACAAGACAACGTTATTAACAAGTGGATGTTCTTAGAACATAAATTCCTTATTTGGATAATAAACTCTTTTCTTGAAGCCACAAATGACAATGCTGTGGTTCTATTAAAATGTTTGCAATGACACTGTGTAACATTACAGTATAATAAAGCACATCTTTTCACTGCAATGTTTCACTTTATGCCCAGAACAGAATTACATTGCTAAAGAACAGAGGGCTGGGGGTACAGTACAGATGTAAATTAATGTACAGGCCCTTCATAACAGTGAATTTTCTTTGCAATATTAAAAAGTGTGTTCAATCAAATTCAAAGAATGGAGAAAGTTTTGAACAACACACCGAATGGCAAGCTAATAAACAGTTAACAGAAGTGAAGTCCCACTAACACAAACTGCATAAGAACAGCTTTCCTCTGAGGCTGTGTGTGCCACATACAGTATCTGTCCAGTAAGCCAATTTATTAATTGACCAAGCAAGCAAGGATCACAATGTTTAAATTCTCAAACTGAGACAGAAAGAAACTATGTTTGGGAGTTGTTTTCAATGTGCATGATTCAGGAGCTTCCTGCACACATGGGAACCAATTTGAGATTTGCTTGTACAGTAAGTAACTGGTTCAATATACAGTTTGATAACAAACAGAGTGCAACTTGTAAAGTGTAACACTAAGCCTCTTCTAAAGCATAACTGCCTAAAGAGTTAGATCACTGATGAACAGTAGGTCTGTGGATGTGACTGTATATAATTAGACTGGTATTAATGAGCAGCTGTAACTTCCTCTCAGCCATCACATTAGCCTGTGACGGTCTCGATGTCTTTTTTAGAACAAGGTTGTCATTCAATTTAAGTAAATGTACGGTAGATAGTCAGCATGGAACTTGACTTTATATTAGAATGTTATCATTTCTTTTCATGGATGGTCTGCTGTACAATATGCACTGTAACTAGAAAAAATACCTTTATTCAGAGCCTTTCAAATTAAACATTCTTTAATCTAGAGCTTCTCTACTGAAAGGCAGAGTACCAGAGTACTAAATCCTCCATTACAAATCTAGACAAACTATAACCTAGATAACATTTTCTAAAACATTATGCAGGTGAAAAACAGAAATATGGTATCCTACAGTAGATATTGCTATTTAAGAATTACAAATGTCACTGCCTCCATCCATCCATCCATTTTATAACCACTTTGTTCAATACAGTGTCATGAGGAGCAGGTACCTAACCTGACAAGCAACAGGCCTGAGGCAGGGTACACCCTAGAAAGGACACCAGTCCATCGCAGGGCTCATACACACAGACACGCACACACTCACACCAGGGCTAGTTTTCCAAGAAGCTGAGTAACTCCCCAGTACAGTATATCTTTGGAGTGTGGGAGGAAACCCCTCTACCCAGAGAAAAAACACTTGAACATGGGGAAAACACACAGACGACACCCCAGGTCTGGAATTGAACCCTGGGAACCAGCACTGTGATGCAGTAATGCTAACCACTGCATCACAGTGCCACCTTTATTCCACTGCATTCATACTTATTTATAAATAAGACTAACTTCAGCAACTTGGCATTTACTGTACAAGGACTACAAGAGGACTTGGCTTCAAGAGGCCCTTAACTATGGGGGCAATTATCTTATAACTACAGAACTTGGGTATTGTGCAGTGTGTGCAAAAATCAATAATTTCAAAGAGAAATTGCAGTAAAGCAATGCACTTTTTGTGGTTTAGATTGCAGGTTGATGCATTACATAACCACCAGAAAAGGAAAAGGAAAGTGCTTGCAGCATGATTTTTTAAGGTTGAGGTGTGCGTGTAGTGCACTTTATTTTGAAACTGCATTCTGAACTTTTTGCCTTTTACAACTCCTATACTGTATACCACCTGAACACAAGAAACTTTATGGCTTTTAATTTGCATCTGTTTCTGCTTCCACATATGTCTGTAACCAAACACTTTTTCTGTAATAAATGTCAGTTTTACCTTTCTGACTTTGAGCGTCATAAACCTGAAGTCCAAAGAGTGGAGGCTTTTCACTTCTCAGAAGAGTAACATTTCCAGACAGCAAGTCCAATTGGAAAACAGAACCATTCATATAGTCAGTCCAAAAAATGTAATTCTGATAATGAGAAATCCCAAACGGATGGTTTAATTCTTTCCCATTGTACACCACCTATTGACAGACAAAAAAAGGTAGCTATGAAAAAGATTACAAATCTCCATTGAGAGAAGATACAAATATCCTGAAACATCAGGAAAACATTCAGGACTCTATCCAAACGTGTGAGGAATCTAGACAATCCCCAGCTCATTTAACCATGACAGAATCTAACCAAACTAATCCGTACAATGCTTATTAAGGCAACAATCAATATATGTGTGCTATGATGTTCTAGTGTCAATGACTTATTGTGAAGTAGAATAATCTTAAGAATTTTCCTTATAATTCTGTTTTCTGACCTTATGCTGAAAAAACAGACAAAGTGAGCTTCATTTTTCTTTATTTTAACAATGTTGCCATTATAATTTTAGAAATGTGTTTTTCCTTTATTAGAGATGTAAAAATGATCTCTATTAAGTGTGTGCTAGTATTGAATCATTGACTCCAGAATTAGCTTTGCTGTCCTGACCGAGTTAGTCTCAGATTTATAGTGCACAGGTCAACAGGCAGTAATAGAAGACAGAAAGCAATCTTAATTGTCATTAACAGTGATTCTCTCTCAGCTATGTAAATTTATTTTACCATTCTGCCTGTGCCATTGAGGAACATTTTCTCAATGTGATCATAGTAGGCATCACACCAGTACATTGTATTGGTTCCATAATCAAGAGTTAAACCATTCGGCCAAAGCATGTTTGAAGTCACAAATATTTGTCGATTGGAGCCATCCATCCATGCCTTCTCAATCCTCCCAATACTGTCATTAACCTCATCTTCTTCCCAGTCAGTCCAGTACATCCAACTGCAAGAGAAAAATAGAAAGCACACTGCATAAAAAAAGAAAGGTAAGCAAACTCATTAAATAATCACAATTCCACCATTAGATTTATTTAACAGAAGACAATAACTGTTTTCTCAATAACTAAAGGTCTGGCTAGTGCAATTTTCACATTATCATTTCCAGGGTGGAGAGGTTAAATGAGCAAAGGTAAATACAACCTTGGTGTTGTGGACTTCAAACCAACCCCTTAGATTAAAAAAAGACAAATATTGCTTCCTTTATAGCCAAAGCAATATTAAAGAGACATAAAAACTTATTTTTGTTCACCTGTATATCAGTATCCTTATTTTTTTAATAAAAAGATAAAGATGTAAGAACTGAAGAAAGGGGTAGCTATTTTAAGATTTCCCTTGCTCTGAGGCATTGAAGCCTCCATGGAACACTAGAAACATTCCAGGGCAGCTGTTTTAATAAGCCAATATTATGCATGCACAGCATAATGAATAATGACAGAAAGTGTACAAACTGAGTAACTTCAAACCATAATGATCCATTTTTATACTGAAGTTGAGCCTGTTTATCTATTCAGACAACAATCACTGTTATTAATGTACATGTACCACATAAGTACTTTTGCTCTGTAACTTGTCAAGAGCATACCATGGTTATCAGATAAACTGTAATTGGCTGTCCACAACAGATATCAAAAAATCTGATAAACAGGGAGACTTGAACACAGGGAGTAGGCAGTTCCTGTAAAAATGTTTTGATTGAACGCCAGCCCTTATCCTACATATTTTTGTGGCCAGCTGGTCTTTTGTGATAGGAGTTTTTCTGGCAACAGTACACATAGCTACCCCAGGGCATCCCAGGAGTGTTCTTATAAGGACAAGTCTTGAGGTGCCTTGCAGGGCATGGAAGAAATTTGTGGATTGCTTGCTTTGAAAGAAACAAAAGCCTTTTTTCTATCCCCTGTGGAAATGCACTGTCATGTCAACCATGGTGACTATTTGTTAACACCTGATGTGCACCTGTGATACAATGATGAGCTTGTGCATTCGTGTTGTCTGGCTGAGGAACAAGTACAGTATTTTGTGGGTTATTTCTTTGCTTTCTATATTAGTCAACTCATATTGACATATACCATCTATGGTGTTGGGGGTGGAGGGTAAAATCTACTGTATATAACTAGCAAAAAAATCTACTGCCATCTCTTGAAATTTGAAAGTATTATATTAGACCAGATACTAAATGTCCCTCAACTATGGCAAGAAAACAGTTTGATAGAGTTGTTTTTGCATGGTGTCTAACAAGCAGCATGGCTGCATATAATCAAGATATACAGTATACACCTGAACTGACTTCATATTAGTCTTCATCCATTACAGGTTTTTAGAAACTCTGACCACAGAAGCCAACCCTCATTTGATAAGCTTCCAAATAATGCCTGAATTTTTGGTTATGCCTGTGTATTGCAAAACCCATAAACATTAACAGAATACATATTTGAATAACTTAATCATATCCTGATGTATTCATGACTGAGGAGTTTTTAGAAACCCATTAATAAATTACACATTTAAGCACCAGCTTACATTAGATGGCTCAAGGCATCTCAGCAGATTTCAAACTCACCATTACTCAGGAAGTGCATCTTAAGAGACTTTATTCATGAAGATCTCAACAGAGACACCATCACACTGCTACTAAAGCAAACCAACCACAACTAATTCTGTGAGTTCTTTATATACCGTACCAAACATTACTAATTGACCCCAATGTGAAAATGTAACTTCTAAACCCTTCACTAACCATCTAATTAATTAACAATTACCACCCAGTGAGACTATTTACAGATAATAGACCCTTTAAATGGGCTCTGGTGGTACTGTAGGTCATCTGATAAAACAGTTTTCTCAAAGATCGGCCTGCCACAATGTGATATAAGACACTAAAACTTAGTAGGTGGCTGGAGTACAATCTTGTATTTTTTAAACCATATTTTAATTTTAAATGTTTCTTTGTGTTTCTAAATATAATCTGAGTGGTACTAAACATAATTAAATCCTAATGGTTTGAACGATGTTCTGTCACATTTTTAGAACACATATTCTTACCAAGTTCAATAGAACAAGCAATTTGCAAACAAATATTTGTTTTAACTCTTAACATTTTTCATGTTTTTAAATTGTGCTTGGGTGTTTTTTTTTCTCATTTGGGGACTAGAAAATGTAATCAGACACTTACAAATACCACCATGTGGAGGACTGTTAAGTATCCGGCTTTTACTGTTGTTGAATCTACATCACAGTATATGGCCTGCATTGCACAGAGTATTTCCATCTCCATATTTTCTTCTATGCCATCTTTCTTATTGGAAACACATAGTTCTGTCCATGTCTACTCACTTTCTCACCCCAAAATGTTATGGATAAAATTCTAACAAAAAACAGACTTGCTTTCAATGTCTGTGTATTAACCTGAAACGAAGAAAATAGAGTGAATATGATTGCCTCTGTGAGAAAATGTTTTACTTCGGGCAACTGTGAAGTAGTACTGTGAAGTAGTAGTAGTTATTTTTGTTTGCTAAACAACACATATACTGTAGTGATTTTCATTTGCTAAAAAACACATATGCTCTACTACAAAAAGAACAAACCGAACAGCTTGAACTATAGTTTACAAATGACTAAAAAGATAAGTGAGATTATATGCTGTACACAAGGTTGAATGATTTAAAACTGATTTGTTTCAGGATATTTTGTAAAAAAATAATTCCTCAACTAGTGAGAAAGAAATGTATCTTCAATGATGTTTACTTTTGTCCAGAATGTACAGAAACAAATTATCTTTTAAGCATTTAAATGTTGTGTTCAACATAAAAAATTAAGAAAGGTCATGTATGGAAAACACACCAAAAATCAAAGATGACGTATTATCAGCTCATGAATTCTACCATGTAGCATGAACATAGCCCTTTGATCTACAAGGAACCTGTGAGCTGCATTTTGTTCAACTGGATTCATAGATTTTTTTCACACCCACTGAAAGTGATAATGAGATTGGCCTCAGGCCATCAAACACAGTTCATTATTGCCAACATTAATTTTGTATTGAGATACAAATTATCTACTACCTATATAAATTTCCAATACAGCCAATAGCCCAGAAGGCTAGATGTAGGGCAAATACACTTTTTTAGTATAATATAATGGGATCAAGATTTACGCACAAAAATAGATTATTGTGAAAGTAAGTGAAACATGACAATAAATCAATGCACTGTGATTACACTGTTTCTTTGCTCTAAATCCTTGTTATGAATCCACCCCCCATTACATAAGGAATATGTTGATGGAATTCCCATTCTCCCTCTTAGGTTGTACCATATAACTGAATCACTTGCTGATGTCTCCTATTACCTGGTTTCAACTGATTATTTTTCCCAATAAGTGCAGCTACAGTATGCAGCATATCCTCCTCATAATTTGTGAAAAGCACAACTTCAGAGACTAGTGAAACATCACAAAACAGACACCCTTACAAGCAAAATTACAATATTATGACACATACTGTACATTGAGAGTTTGCTAATTTATAACTGCTTTTCTAAGAATGTATTAGATAAAGTGCAATTTGTGTACTGAATGTTACACTATGACACAGAGAGGTCTACAAGTATTATCTTGATTTCCTTAAAGTACACTTCTTTCTTCAATTTTAGTCCATCTCCAACTTTTCTCTCCTGATGACCATCTATATGGAATAGCCTCTAATTAACCAACTCCTGACACCCATAAGAGCTCCTGGAAGAGATGAGAACAACACACTGCTGTACAGTATATGAGATCACTGAATCACGTGTCATGTTCATTTTTCTGCACTACAAGACATGAGGTAAAGTATCGGCGCTCTTTATGTAAGATGGAAATCTGATCACTAACTCCAAGCCACCAGGCCCTGCTTGTACTCAATTGTATCTTCTTCCCAGATCTCTCAGGTATGGATAGCTAATGGCATCACCCCTCTGGCAACTCACCATAGCCAGCACTTCAAATATGGAACCCAGGATACTCTTAATGATCTTAATAAAATGTTTTTTTGAAATTAGAATGTATGTGATATCATATCACCCTATTATATATTTATATAGAAGTATATGCAGAATTTGAATATTTATATTGTCTTATAGAATGAAAATTCATAGAAGCATTTACAAGTGTACCTTTTATCACAAATACAAGTGTAAATTGTAAAGTGTAAATTGTAAAAATAAAAAATGGTGTTTGAATACAACATCTATATGTTTTTATTTGGTAAATAAATATTTGTCTTTATATTGTAGGGCAATGAAGTCTGTTACCCATTATTCAAACTAAAAGCTATTTTTTGTATTAATATATACAATGGCCCTTCATAACAGATAAAAGATAAATCCATATATTAGCCCATGTGAGAGTCTGAACCAACTTCATCAGTGAGAAATGTGGTCTATTATATAGATCTTTGAAAGAAACATAACTACATATCTTTTCTGTGTGAATCAATAAACTGGATCCTCTGTGTATAACATAATGAAAACCATCACTAATAGTGCATATGGATCTTTTCTGCAATTTTGTCTACAGAGCATCCAAAATGCCTGGGAGGGTAATGCTGTAATAATTTATACCAAAGCAATACCGGGGACATCGCTAACACACCCCTTTACAAACACATCTCCGAAACACAGGGTTGGTTAGGTGTTGCAAGACTGAAGTCTTCCTTACTCAGGCCAGCCCCAGGAAGAAGTACTGAGGTGCCTGAGTGCATTCGTGTTGCCTGATTTTCATTACATGAAATATGCTTATCGTTGCAAAAACGACATTACCTCCATATTCATTACAAAAAAAATCCTGAGTGTAATTTCATAGTCTTAAAAGAATGAATGCATGTGTCTGTCCTGTGGCAGTACTGCACAGGTACAGTACTTAACAGGTGTGTTTCCCAATCTGGGAAGTAAATAAATGACTACTAAGATTCATCATGTCATCATACTCTGCATGTGGACAGAGCAGAAGTTCTATTAACCTTTGGAGTCCAACAAAAGTACTTTATATTGAAAGAGGTCCTTTTGAGTACCAAAGGCAGTTTCAATCCTGCCTATACTTTAGGAAGGCTCTTCCTATCTAAATCTTATAGGGCAGGCTAAATCCTGTTTCCCACAAGCCACACCATAGACAACACAGCACTTCTCTGGAGCTCTAACAGTTTCTTGGACAGAGTTTTTCCATTAAAATTCCTCTACTGTATCTTCTTATGTCTTTTACAAAATTCAGCCATTCTCTGCTTTAATATATATATATACTGTATGTCATCTGGGCCTTAATTGAATGTGTTTAGTGTATCCAGATAGTCTTAAATGTACAGTATATATGTGCATGTATGCCATGGTACTGCGATAGGCACAGATTTAGATGGTAGCCACGGCTCTGTTGGTTTGCACAGCAAGCAGAGAGAAACTCTAATTCCCACAATTCTCTCCCGCCAGAAGACCCAACAAAGAGGTAAACAGTAATGGCAAAGCAGGAGCAGAATTACAGCCTCTTGCTGTACTGATGCTGGAGGATGTGGCTGCAGCACAAAGGGACAGAACCTCCTGTCATCAGCCAAAGTCAGGGAACGAGAGGAAGGAGGACATGAGAGTGAAGGAATGAAGGCCAGTCCACCTCAGGGAACAGTAAGGAAGCACACAGTAGCGACAGGGAGCTGTTGTTCCTGTGAAACAGACAAATGGAGAACTTCTATTTACTTTACTCTCATGTCCAAGTTCTTTGCATTCTTAGATCCTGCTTGTTTCAATGGTGCATTATACACATCAGTTGAAGATATTGTGTCAACGTCAATGTCATTATTTTAGCAAATTCTGTTTGCCTTTGATAATTTACACGTCCTCCCTGTGTGTTGTGCTAGCATACTGTGTCTTGCCCTGGCAGCCTGCTCTTTCCTGTGTCAGTGGGTGATGTGGACAGCCAGCCTGGGTGATGCTGAGCTGTGCACTCTAGTGATGACTGGTTGAGCACACTGAGAGCTTCAATCCTATAGTCTGCTCTTTGATTATTTTGTACAGCCTAAAGTATGCAGACATAAATGTGAGAACATTTCTTTTGTTGATTTCCTTTCCTGGGACAAGATGCTCTTTGTAAAAAAAAACTTTGGCATAGTAGTATTGGGAGACAGAGTGAAAGATATATTTTTTCTGGTTGGTTTAGTCTGAGTTTTGTATTAAAGAGTTCATCATGTTCTCTCCACTCTGCTTTTTTGTAATGAAAGTGGGTCTGTCTTCTTTTCAGTTTGGGGTTGATTTTGCATATCAGTATCTAGATGTGTGTGGTTATTTACATTATACTGAAGCTGGTAAATTAAAATAAAATTGAATTTTAGATCTGCACATTTCAAATAGCACACCACGGTAGACTCCACAGTTCACAAAAAGTTGATCAGAATAATCTTCTACCTGGGGATGGTATGTGGAAGCTGGAATATTACTTCAGAATGATTCAACAGAGCCCATTTTTATTATTATCTTAACATCTACCAACATGCCTGTTGGTTGTAGTAGCATTATGATGTTTTAACTAAAAATACAGTATAATGATAATAATCCCGGGAGTGGTGCCTTTAAGCAGCAGAGCCCTCAGTGAGAGTGAGATACATTGCCTTGGCAACCACTTCTGAGTGCTTTTTTAGGGTTAATCAGACTCAGCTGTGGGACTGCTTTAAGAACCGTGCTCCTAAGTTCCCTTGAAAAGAGATGAAACGGGACTCAATCCTGAGCTGCTGCAGGAGAGACATGGGACATCACATCCAGGGGCTCGTCAGCAAGAGAGCCGGGCCGCAGCTGAACAGCAGCAGGTGTGAGGTGCAGTTAGGAGAGCATGTCTGCCTTACGGGTGCAAGAGAGGGCAAACAGACCCCAACGAGGGGAGAGTAATGAAAGCGGCACTTCTGGAGGGATCCGGGTATAGTGTGGAGCCTTAAACCTGGAAGGGACAGAGAAGAGCATCGGTCTCAGAGAAGACTGAGACTGATGGGAGAAATGGACCCTTACATGAAAGAGGAACCTCAAGAGAATTAGAGATTAAGGGGGCAGCAGCCTGTTTTGATGTGAGAACAGAGCTGTCTGGGACAGAGCTTGTAAGTTTGGCGAGTTAGTGTCCATATGAGCATGATCAACATGTTTGGAGCAGTAGAGGGACCCTCCCCCTGGTCATATGGGGTATTGGGGGAGAAGTGGGATCCCATTAGCAGACCTCTGGTGGTGAGCATGCGGTGGCATCACGGATGCTGCACAGGGTGTTGAGGCGCAGTGGTGGCATGGATGTAAGGTGCGCCAGCAGCTGTGTGAGTGAGTCTGCAGCAGGGTCTGGGCACAGGAGGAGATTCTCCAGTAGCTGCAGAAGTGTACACAACCTGGGGCATGAGAGTGGAGAGCCAGCTAGGCCATGTGTATGGTGTGTGGATTTTAATTAAGGAAAAGTGTGTTGAGTCTCAGCATGAAGTGACGTGCAGAAGAGGCTCAATTTGTTAGCATAGAAGGTCTCCGTGCAAGAGTGAGGTACTGGAGACTGAGAGAGTGACCCAGTCTGGTGTCTTCGGGAGGATGGCGTCAGCAGCTAGAAGTGCGGGTCTGAGGCTGGCTGGTCATGAGAGGACCAGAAGCTGTCTTGGACAGGAGGAGCAGGAAGGTCCGTGTGTGTCATCAGGAAGCAGGAGGCTCCAGATGAGTGAAAGGGTTCTAGGGTCATTGGAGAGTGGATCTTTTAAAACCTGGAGTCAGTGAAGGAAGCGCTCAACGATATGAGGGACCCAGAGACATCTTCGTGGAAGGGTTTAGCTTTTAGGGCACGAATGGAAGATGAAGTTTGTCGAGCCCAGGAAACCATGAACTAAGGGATCGGCAATGTGATATACAGTACCTCCGTTAACAATCTCGGAGGAGATTTGAAAGGATAACATGAGTGAGACAGAGACTCTGCTCAAGAGTCTGTAAGCCGAGAGTCAAGATACCTAAATAAGCGGCACCACCTGTCAGGGTTGCCCCCATGAGGGGGACATGGTTAGATCCACTCTCGCAGGAGTGTATGTTAAGACAGTATACACTAAGACAGCGATAAAAGAGGACTGTGAAAAAATTCCCCAACAGGCTCGTAGGGGTGTGTCCATAGTGGTGGACATGCCTGTCCATGCCCACATTGGTCGCAACTACCCCCATGGTATCACAACTGTTGAGTTAACAAAGTTTGACAACAGCTGGAACAAAAGTAAAATATGCCATTAAATATTTTCTTTTTACTTTACTGATTTTATTTATGAAACACATGCAGGCCAGGGACTGTGAAAATATTTTCCTCATTGATCAGTACAGAGATTTTGTTTTTGTATCACCTTTCATCCAGAGAAATAAGTAGATGAAAAATTATCTAAGTATTAAGAAAAGTATTTGATTCCATGGAAACCCAAAGGACTGAAGCAGAATGTTTTGCCTATCTTATATATAATCTGTATGATCAGAGTTCTTTCCAGTTCTGAACATGTCTCAGGTAAGATTAAGCACATGAAAATTACCATCAACAGAATCAAATATGTTAGTTTCACCTTTATTGCTTCCTTTCTTGCTTACTTTCAATATATATTTTTACAATATAATTCATTGACAATAAAAATCAGCTAAATTGGGAATCTTTCTCCATGGACTTTAAGGTAGACTGATTTCTTTGCTGAGTTTGACTGGCTCAAGATATATGCATATTTAATAGCAATTTACATTATCTTTAATTTCAGATCAAATAGATTATATTTTTTATTGACTTTAGCATATGTGCACAAACTTATGGTATTTTTTTATAATCCTTAGTTTATCACAATTCAGTGAAAAAATAATTCAGTCTCCATCCCTGGAAACTGGTTTGAGTACATACCCATTTACTGGGTCTACCACAATGCCTCTGGGGTGAGACATGTCTCCTTCTAAAAGAGTTTTCCTGGTCTGGGATGCCTTCTCCAGTCGGGCAACACTGATGGTTTTTCTATAGCCATCATTTGTCCAATACAGGTTGTTTCCAATCCAGTCCACTGACACCCCTTCCACGTTATCAAGGTCTGTAAAGGAATATAGAGGTAAATACAGTAGATTAAATTCATTGAGCTGCTTTGATCATCTCTGCACAAGTCACACTGACATGCAGTAGATCAGTGTCTCCTCTGCCCGTTCTTTAAGATACGCCTGAAAACTACTTTATATCAGCAATCTTTAGAAAAAAAAATACATGTACTGTAACTGCTGCTTAGAGAAATGCTTGAGAAATTAAAAGGTCAGTCAGTTTCAGAAAAGCTCGCAATTCAAATCTACAGTACAATTAAAGGACCCTTCACATGACATCAAAACCAGATTATCTATACTCCTTATACTGATATAAGACAAGATACATTTATTTTATGGACATTCCAATGTTTGAAATATAAAAATATAGAATGAATTACAGTATATATGATTTCCATGTATAGCTGTTACAACAAACATACTGTATAAGAATTAATTAACACAATTTGGAATCCTTTGAGATGAGAAATGCAATAGAAATGCAAGCCATTTTTAGTAGTAGTTGTAGTATTATTGTTCTTGTTATGATATTTGTTAATTAATTGAATTATTTTTCTTTTTCATGCTCCTCGAGGATCATCCGAATTACGAATATCAAGAGTATTTTGAGCTTCTCAAAATACTCACCATCTTTTAGTATTGTTTCTCGTCCCATTCCATCGATCTTCTGTCTTCCAATTAGAAAGCTAGTTGTGTCAGCAAAGTAAATGTAATTTGTTTCAGCATGGAAGTCGAGAGCCCGTGGATTAACAAGATCCTCTATCTGAATCATGTGCTCATCTCCAGCTTTGGTATTCAGACCCATTCCCCGAATAATGCCTGGTCTCCCCTTTCCATAAAAAAGGAACATCTCATTCTTGGGTTCTGCAGGAACAAGATTACAAAAATAAACAAACCAGCACAAACTAATCTTCTTTACACTGTGTAGTGTCATCATCTAATTAATTGGCATAATTAGCATTTTTTATTCAACACAGAAAATTAAACTCTTCAGCAATCAAAATGTATCTAAAGCAAGAATACTAGCTAATTACATTACCTTAATTAAAACAAGAATTAGTTCCGCTGATTAGGCCCTATCTAATTAATCATTCTTTTGTTCCAAATGGTCCATGTTTCCAAGACAAGGCAGATCAGAGGATATATGTGTTGAAGCCAGAGTAAAATGGGCATTTATTATGCTGTAGACATTTAATTTTACAATTCATTAGTAGCTGGAAGAGATGTTGTTTGTATTGACTGCAACATTCATTAAATCTGACAGTGAAGAGTGCCCTACACAGGGCCTCAGAAAGCTGCTACTGTCCAGACTAAAAGACATAAATCACAGACAGAGGACTGCTCCTGCAGGGTCCCAGAGCATACAGTAAGAATATGAAAAGAAACACTTGGATCTGTTGTAGCAAACACTAATAACCTCCTCAAAGTCCATTATTCTGAAAGTGCCACCCAGGAGACCAATTTAGTCAAAGTGAAACCAAGACCACAGCCTTAGTTTCCTACATAAGGGCAGTTCGGATTCCTCTAACCAAGTTATGAGTTGAAGACGGGTGTCTTACGATTTGTGAAATAAATACTGACAGAAATCTCATAACTCTGCATGTATACTTTCATGAAGTATAGGAGAGGAGAGAGTAGTGTTAGTGTGACAAACACTGGGAAACAATGGTCTTAAGGCTTCAGTTTATACAGTACATTTGTACAACACTCCTATTGGCCAGAACTGTGGTTTATCCTTCTCCATAACTTTCCTTATAAATCTGAATACAAATTTAGGTTACAAACCCAATAATGTGAGATGGCAGACTTTTCAGGAAAATTCTTTATATAACCAAAAATAACTCATGTCTTTGGCAAAACTGGAATCTTCATTGCTGTTAAATTTAAAAGGCTTTTTTATTAATCATCAATCCTTTTTGTTTTTGATCAAACATTTGATATATATGTCAACAATCAAGTATAAGTGTGTAATGTCATGAGGAAATATTTTACATTTTGTGATAAATACAAAACAGGACTCAGTAATTAAATACTATATTCATAAAATATTCTGATTATGAATATTCTTAATATTGAATTGAATAAAAACCTTTCATCTTTCATGACTAAAGTGAACAATATGATTATATCAAAGATTATATTATACTGAATAACATATTATACCAGCCCTAGTATAACAAACTACAAAATAACCTCACTGGACATTATTGTGGTAAAGCTTGTAAATCTTAAAACTTTTTGAAATAAAAGAGATAATTAGTGCAAAACAGATTTATTTTTTAAAAAGTATATTAGTAATTATTGTTTAGGCACTGGTACAGTATATGCATGGTTTCAATTCCTGCAAAAAAAAATGATTGTGTCAAATATAGTGTATGTACTGTAAGCATGTATATTGTATACAGTGTAAACTGTACCATCCTTAACACTCTGAAATTCAGAATACTTGCCAAGGAATTAAGGAGCACAGTATATAACACATACATATGGCAGGAAACGTTTCTGTGCTCTATAGGTAGAAAACAGGAATATGGACTGACTTTTGCACGACTTGCCATCACTTCCCAGGGCGAAGCCAGTCCTGCAGCGGCAGGTTCTGGATTTGTAGCTGCCACTAAGGAGGCAGATATGTGAACATCCGCCTGGCTTCCCAGAAGGGCTCACCTCACAAGCGTGACTCCTGACTGCAACCAACAGAGAGCAAACAAGGACGTTTCTTTACTCCAAACACACAGCCTCCTCAAACTGCATCAAACACAGTCGGCGGGATAGTACACTGGCACTATGTTTAATGTTCCTGCATCAGAAAATGTTATTTGTGCCGTGAATTTCTAATGCTGTTTCCGCTTTCTTTTTTATTGATAAATGAGAGACTTTGCTCTGATGCCTGCTGAGAAGTTCTTAAAATAATAATGTATAAATCTGGGTTATTAATAAAAATATATTTTTGGCTTTCTAGAAGTAATAGGAACCAACATTTTATAATGTGATCAGAATTTTATATAGGTTCTGCAGCTAAGAGATACCATTCCAAGAGAGGCTTCTTTTAACATTTCTAATTATTTTCTTCTTTGATCTTTTCTAGACAGGCAGGTGATAATCTTTGTCATAGGTGAAAATGAAAAATGTGGGTCAGCACCAGCCACAGAAAACCTTTGCTGTTCTGTTTCCATCAAAATCCAAGGTTTTGCTTGAGGCAGAGACCACACAGAGAAAAACAGGACATTTTAAGCACCTCTCAGACCTTCAGAACTTCATGTGAGCACTCTAAGATCAGGCACATTTGTGCCAGCAGTTTTTCAGTCATGTACCAGTATTTTATATTATTATATTATTTATATTATAATCTCAGGAAAGGTTATCTTAAACCTCTTATATTCCAAATAGTACATTATGTGTTTGTATTTTACCTGCTGGTTGTGTCAGCTTGTGGTAGACATGTATTACTCTAGAGTTTTCCATGCTGGTTAGAGTTTGGATATCAGTGCTATTGAACCGGTTTATCCTTAAAATGTCCACTTTATTTCCTTTAGTGGGCTCCAAACGTGTTGCATACAAGAAATCCTCAAAAAGTGTTAACCCATACAGGTAAGCCACCTGAAAGAAACAATAAAATGAATTAATAAATTAAAATAAATGACTTAAAATTATAAGTAATACAATTATGCCATCTTTACACACCTGTGAAATGCCATCATAACTTCAGAAAACACAAACCAGCCCCACTTATATGAAGCAGCAGTGTGGAGTGGTGGATTAGGATCTGCACTTGTAACTGGAAGGCTGTGGGCTCAAATATCAGGTGTGGAGCTGCTCTTGTACCTTTGAGTAGGCTTACACTGACAGACCTAAGGAACTGAACCTCTATAGTCCTGAACAATGACAATTAAGAGGAGACCTAACATTAAAGTATTGAAACTCCTCAAAGGCGCTGACAAAGTCAACCTAGTGGACTTCTTCAGAAGGAACAGTGAAACACGACCCAGCACAACTGGGAACTACTACAATTTCCCTCACGGGATCTATAAAGTATCTATCTATCTACTGTACATGGAAGTCCAATTAAAACTGAGATCAGGACGCACATATTTACCCAAAGATTTGTGGGACTACAGAACTAACTACAGATCTAACACTCAAGGTGTTGAAGCTGATACCCTTGTTTCTGTCAAGTAACGGCTGAATGAGATCCTTGGATCAATTAACCACTAACTACCAAATGAGTTTGATGGGCCAAATGGCGTCCTGTCATTTGTAACCTTTCTAATGTTAAAACTTTCTTAAGGTACTGTAATTGACTCGCAGCAGTAGGATACCCAGCTGTGTAATTGGGTGGTGTACAGTAAGTCACTTTGGATCAAAGTGTTGGCTAAATTAATAATAATCCAGTAAAGTAAAGGGCTCTATGTTAGAAGGTTCCACATTCAATCCCCTACTGTGCCACCATGTGCTGTCCTGAGCCAGCTGTTATGTGTTGATATGTTTCATTTTAATCTGCTTGGTGAGAAGAGAGGGAACACCTGGGTATATGAAACAGGAAGTCTGAACCCTTGATAAACCAACAGGCCGCTGCCTGCTGAAGCAGGAGAGAAGAGAGGGGTGTTAGTGTGACAAATGCTGGTAAACAATTGTTTTCAGGACCCAATTAATACCTTTGAGCTACACTCCTATTGGCCAGAACTGGGCTTCCTCCTTCTCCATAACTCTCCGTTTAAATCTGATTACAATTTTAAGTTACAAATCCAATTTGCAAGCTTAATGAAGTAATTGCACAAATATTCATTAAGTCTCTCTAAAAGCAGAAATTCAGAAAAAAAATGTAAAATGTCAATTTTCTGACAGGTAGACATATTAAAGAGAACTTTGGCCAAAGATCACTGTTAAAAATGTCTAGAAGTCCAGAAAAAGATACCCATAGATAAATATTTGGGGTGAAATGTTGGTTTAAAGGAAGGTATCACAATCATCAGACAGGCTTTCAATAAGAAACTTCTGTATTAGCAGTACCTGGGCATAGTAACTCCTAGTCACAGCAGTCCCTAAGCACAAGTGGCCCTACTAACATCACATGACTTCATACAGGAAAAGCCCCACTGCTGTAATCAGGCAATCAGGCCTGCACCAGCTGGACTGAAGCAGGCAGCTGCCCAGGGCCAGGTGATTACACTGGGCTGCTGTTTGTGTGGGTGCTGGTTTCAAAAGCACAGACTGCCAGTTAGAGGGCAGTTGTGCTTTTCAGTGTTTTTTTTTCTAATGAAAGGATAACAAATTTTTTCTTCAGTGAATACAGTACATCTTGAGTGCAAATCCCCCCAGAAATGTTTGCAAATTCTATATCCTTTTTCTCGGCCTAAACCACAGAGTTTCTGAAATATGTAAAATAACTCTATAAACTGAAATATAAAACTAACATATAAATTTGAGAACCTCTTAGTTTTAGTATTTGATGCATACTAATTCTTGTACTATGGTTTGAAAAGAATTAGCAACATTTTACTGTCTGCCTGATATTGTAATGAGTCAAAAACACTAAACACTAATATCAGATATATTATATATATATTATTATTTTTTCTTTAAGAACACCTGCAAATATAATGAGGGTTACTTCCATTTTTATGCTCTTTTCCCTTATCACTTGGGGAATAACTCAGTGAAAAGGTTCTTGAAGCTTTGAATAATAATGATCTTGTTCTGTTCCCATATGATCTCTTTTTGTGAATACTTTTAAAGAAGATGTTTCTTCTTTGCCACAACACATTGTAAGAATTGCAGGACTGTTAGTTGGGATTCCTCTTATCTGTTTGGTTGTTAACTTCATTAAAACAAGCTCTCAGCAACAGAAAGAGAGACAGTGCTTTATACCAGTATATCTATAATTTCAATATGCAGGTGTTCCGATAGCACCTGTTATTATTGAGAGGTAGCAGCTGTCACTCAGTGTAGAAAAAAATTTGCAAAGGAACAGGAATAGGAATATGTGCATTCCAAAGGGGGGAAGAAAGAGGTCACAGGATTTCATGCAAACATATTAGGTCTTTGGTTTATTTTATGCATTTAGAATTATATTTTCATATTCCACAGAATATGGGTAATAGTAGTAGTAAATTACTTCATGCTCACCTGCCTTCCTTGAATGACAGTATGTCTGTTTTTTCCATTATAATCTACCACCTCAATATAGTCCAAATAAACATCTGCCCAGTATACCAGCTTCTTCACCAAGTCCAGAGTGATTGCGGTAGGCTGTTCGGTTTTATAACCCACTATCCCCGTTCTGTTTGTGCCGTCCATGTTGCATCGCTCCACTTTGGCGATGTTTCCATAGTCCGTAAAGAAAAGCTTCCTGCAAGAAAACATTGAACCCTGTTTATTCAAATAAGTTCTAACTTGCAAAATACAGTATACAGTATGTGGCACCTGTACCCAGTATTAATAATCAGCTAATCTTTTTTCTATAAGAATTAATTTTCAGGTATTGCTTGTTTTAGTTACATAACAGTCAATTCAAAGAAGCACTAAAATATAACTACAGTACATTTTGTAGGAACACAGGAAATTCTGGTGATGTCAACAGGCTCTTTAGCTCATCTGTGCATGTCATGGATATACTGTATCACTGTATCAGCTAAGCAGACAACAGATAGTACAGTACTTCTTTATTATCTTTGTCACAATATGTAAATGGTGCACTTAATCTTCATTTTATCTTACTGTAAATAACTGTAGCATTTCTATAGTACACTGGCTGTTCTCTCATAGGTTACTAATAACAAATTTTACAAAATAAAGGAGAACCTTAAAATGTAACTCAGATCTGATAACTAGAAAGTGTTCTAAGGACTACTTTATTATCAACACAGGATTCCTCAATCTACAGCTTGAACATTCAATGCTGAACACTTGTTATGTTCACTCAAGTGCAAGCAAATATTGCTTATAGGATGGTTAGGTTTTTCATTATTTTTTGTAGACCACTACTTGACAGCTGTGGGCATAGGTCACCACTACCACATATAAATGTCAATTAAAACTATTGTCCTAGTGTTCAGCTGTCTGTGTATTTTAAGACTAATGATACAGTGCTCAGTAACACTTCAAGCACAACATTAATAAACATTAGTTATTAAACTGTAGTTATTCTCAATTATACTTTTCTCGACTTGTATAACAGAACATGTGTTATATGAATATACAGTAACATAGGTCATCCACTGCAAGTACATATTGTACTGAGATTTGCCCATTTTAACTTTTATTTAAAAATGTATTAATGTGGACATATGCATAAATGATTCAATTTTGTAATTAAGAGCTCCATTTAAAAAAAAAGGAAAAGACAAGACCAAACCTTGGACATCTCTATTGTATGGTAATGTTTTTAATATAATTTAGAGACAGGCGGGAGCTGTAAAATCAAAGTTTATGAATTCTTCATTAGTATTGGCCATACCTACATTATTTACTTCCTCAATGCAACAAGCTTAATTATGCAGATGCATACTTTTTTACCAGATGCATACAAATATCTTCAATGTTAACAGATGCATACATAAACATTTACAGGCACAGATGTGTAGTTAAAATTTTATGTACTGAAATGAGAAATAGTCTGTGTTTTAACAGTGTTTTCATAGGGAAAATTCCCTTTCTGTATTTATTAATTCCCTGAACACTTTGAACTTGTACTGTACACATACATCCAGTAATATCTGTCCTGGACTAAGTTTTATATTATGGTGAAAAGTTCAAAACATTTCGAAAGATAGAAGAAAGTGTAAAGTACTTTGTACATTTTCCAGATCACAGTATGAACTGTTAGAAAATGTGTTAATATTACCCATAAAGTGGGTCACTGCAGTTCGGATTACAAATTGTTTTGTAGGATGCATTTTAGACATTTTTTCTGCATAAACCATATTAGTATTCGAGCAATACTTCTTATGAATGTTATTACAGAATGAATTAGGACTAGTGTCATGTCCTGTCTTATTATGTTAAGTAGCTATATGCATATCACCCTAAGTGTGATTACTAATGGTGAGTTTATAGAATTTATTTTCTATTTATCAAAGAAAAGTAGCTAACAAAATAGCAAATAAAAGTCACCTGATACTAATAAAATAACAAAAAAGTCACCAGGTTCTTAAAACACATATTTATGTTAAATAAGTATTTTTTTCATTATAATGAATTATCAAGGTGATCACACTCATAATTTGTTATATTTTTCTTTATATAATGGTAATTATAATGGTAATTTTATAAAATCCTCAGAATATAACAAACACCTTAAACAGCTGAGTAAATTGCTGAAATATCCTAAAGGTGATTTAAGCAATTAAATATTTTTTTTATGCCACAGCCCTCACAACATCTCTCTCATTGTTTCTCTCTATACTGAAGTGTCCAGCAGAATGAATCGCAATTTTACTAAAAAGAAAGTCTAAATCTCTATTTCAAGATGTTTAGCTTAATACTGTATTTCCTTATGGTATCATTGCAGCAGAAGCTTGAAAGCACTGAAACATGCAGGATAAGTACAGTACATGCAAATAAAGTCTAACACAAGGTCCATCTCTTATTGCAATACTGGCAATACTGTATATTGCATATTAAAAATTAAATATGTACAAAGTAAAAAAACATTATACTGGCTAGCCCTTGGCATTAATTATTGTTGCCTCCTCCATTACAGTGGGTACTATGCAAGAAATACCACATATACTTCTCAACCAACATATGGATGAACGTTGATGAGGAGCAGTCTTGGCAGAAACTATTAGTTCAGACTCCTGGGGCCAAGACTACAAACATTAAATTGATTAGTTATTCTAAAAGGGCTTGATGAGCAGATTCTTAATTAACCGAATAAAAGCGATTCATATTAGCTTTTTCATTGAGCAAAAGTGCTAGTTTGCACTAAACAGTTTAAGGGGAATGCAGTATTTTTTGTTAACAAGAACAACTTCATTCTGCCACATACTGTAAGTCTTTATGCAGAGAAGAAGCTGATGAAAGCTTGACATGAACATTTCCTAAATTACATTTTAGCAAAACAACCTGCCAATGGAATCCAGCATTAATCATTTCAAAAAACTGTTCCTCACTCTCAATTTGATCAATTATTTGTGATAAATTCCCTTTCCATTCCTCCTACTGGCCACCTACACAACACCCACCCATGTCTAATGCCCTCTTACCTTTTACCATGAAAAAGCACTTAAGTTTAGGGGAGTGAGGAGCAAAACTGCCTGAAATCCTGTGAGATTAAATAGTTTTCAATGTGTGCTTAGTCTTTTACCTTTGTTTCCCGTTGTGCCTGGTTTGGTATATTTGGTTAGATCTTGCAGAAGCCTTCCTCTGCTTGCAGAAGATGATGATGCATTATACACACTTCACATGCTACAGTAGCAATGAGCTCTACGTCTGCGATATACTGTGTCACCCTCCTAAATGATGGCCTTGGTTCTTTTATGTCATATATATTGAATATTATGCCATTTAATACAGTTTCATTCCTTAGATTTTAATCTTCAGTTTTAATCCAATGGAGCTGCACAAGATGGGCAGTGTAAGCAAGACAGCAAATTGTGCATGGCACACTAATAAAAGATGACAGCAAAGATGCAGGAGATAATTATTCTGTGTGCACCAATTCAATAAAAGAGTAGGCTTTGAACTTGACCATTTTTGGAGGAAAAACAAAAACCTTCATCAGCTAGGAGCTGACAGAGCAAATGTAACTCAGCATTGAATACAAATGACTGTTTTCAAACTCAACCACTTAGTTGAAGTGGGTCTCTGAAGTTAAGGAAGTATGTTGTGACTACAAATGACCACTGGACTGTTGTGACTTTCTGAATGTGCATTGGATAGTTTTCAAAATCTATAATAATTGTTTAAATTCTCATGATAGATTAACATTTTCTATTACAGAACCTGATGTACAATATATCAATTCTCACTCAAACCCATAAAACCCACACACATCCTCCTGCATACAACAATACAATACTACTGTATGCATTGACAGAACACTCCACTCTCACTTATCCTAGGCTGCACACTAATCAAGACTGCACTGGCAAAGTCATTGAGATCACACAACAACATAATAGGTAACATTAAAAATCTATCTGACTTTCATACAGCTATTAGTATAGTCATACAACTTGAGGTATCATTATCAAAGTCACTTTCCTTAACCAACCTTCAAAAATACTTGTCAGGTCAACCCATGGACATCAGCATTCATGCTGGCATAATGTTCACACCAATACAAACTAAGGTCCCCTTCTGCTGAAGACAGACTGAGAAAAAATGTTCACAAAACTATTCTTGCAATTCAAGGCTGGTCTAGCTGACACAAAAAGGTATAAATTGGCAGAATGACATGTGCATGTTCTGAAAAAAAATTGTAAATGCTAGAAAGAATCAGAGCAGGCATTCTGTGAAGGAGTGGGGTTGTACTGTATATTGTTCTCAGCCTAGTCAATATTATGCAATTAAAGAACCTAGCAAATTTCCCTTCATATAACAGTTTATAAAAGTATGGCATGATCTTTTAACAGCAAACACAAAAATTCAGACATTGCTTGGATGCAAGAAAATAAATCTGAAATGAAATATTTCAAAGATTTGCTGATATACAGTATGTATCCCATTACAGCTGCAAGATATGCTGAGATGTGATGATGCTCCTCTCAGTTTCTTTAGTTTTCACTTCACTGCTCAAGGCGCTAAAACCTTTTCTACCTTTTTAGCCTCTGAATGGTATAAACAGAACCAGCTGTACTCGTGATTCTCCAATTAGACCACTGCACAGAAAAACAATTGCTGCAGAACCCATGAATCTAGAATCTGGTAGAAACCTAGCTGGTGTCATATACAGTACGTTTTACATGTAATTAATGTTACTGCTGAATCATAAAACTGAAAATTAGGAAAATTACTCAGAGGCTACAGAGGCTCATGATCTATGCTGGTGCTCAGGCTCCAAAACCAATCATGAATTTGGCAAAGTATGAACTATATTAATGTATTTAAAAATATAAATTTAAAATTTGCATCAGAATTTTGTGTCTCTTTGGAAATCACCTAGCATAAACAATTTAATGTTTAATAGGTTTCTTGTGGACAGAGAATCATCATTCACTCTTTTTAATGTCACTTCCTGTATTTCTACAAAGCAAGCTGAGAAAACCTTAACCTCTTATAACGAGCATTAACACAAATGTTCCAATGAAATATTTGGTGTTTTTGGCCTCAAAAAGACACTCATCTAAATTTCCCAAGAATAGTAATTCCCATTTTGCCTTATTGCTTTCAGAAAACATAATGCCAGTATAGTTCCACAATAAAAAGCAAAAAAAAATGAAAGAAAAAACTGAGTGTGAATCGAAAGTGACTTTGGATTAAAATAGATATAAATCACATCTGTTATGTTTTCCACCTTTGCTTTGTGAAGCTGTTTATAATCAGTGCCCACATCTCTCCAGTATGTCAGACTGCTGTTGCAGAAACAGTCTACTCTGCAGAACCACAGTGAATGTGTTAATATTAAGTCAAGGCTACTGAAGCTTTTTTTAATTATACATTTTAAAGACTTCTAAAGGATTTCCCACAGTTTAATACATGTGAACATAAACACAGATATGGACAAACCATACAAGTTATACCTACATACATTCCCTCCCCAAAGTTTAGAAACAAACCGTGGCTATTCAGCATGCATCCGCATCTGTTGATGCTGACGCCCACAGCAAGACAGAAGATCCTCTGAGCCACCGTCACTGCAAACCCCAGAACCATCCGTTCTGCCTTCTTCCTGTGCTTGTTTCTTCTTCCAGCATTCTTTCTTGGTCTATATAAGTTCTCCTGGATTCTGCTTCCTCTTTTTTTCTTTGTTTTCTTTATTATCCTGTCTAAACTCACTCCTCTGAATCTTGAGCCCCACGCTACATTCTTTCCTCCATGTTCTTTAAATCAGCCCTTTGTCTCTTCTGCTTTCATTCCCAGGCATCCAATTCAGCCCCGGGGTTCCTTTCCTCTCTGTCCCTGCAGCTATTGACACAATGTCCTTGGCCACTGGGTCTGTCCGCTGTCCCACCTCCAGCTCAGTCAGCAGTTGTCTTATATCCCATACCCCTGTCTTGTTCATGTCTCTATTCACGGCATCCAATGCAGCCCCAGGTTCAATGCTTTCGTCCTCTGCTGCTTCTGATGCCACCTTCTCAGCCCCAAATCCTCTTTCGCTTCACTTAATATCCACACAGGTACAGTAAGTTCCAGGCCATTGCTGCTTCTGGGTCAGTGCAGCGTCTTCTCAGTTACAGAATAACAGCTAGAGTCCAGAGCCGTAGCCCATGCTCAATAAAATGCCCAGTTTAGGCTGGAACCACCAGAGTTTTTTTCTCCACAGTGCCCACATGGACATATTGAGTGGTCAACAATGCATTCAGTCCTATTTCAGAGTCCATAAGAAACCCAGCAGTTAGTTCCTTACACTTCTCTTCATGCGATATCAAAAGTTCACACATCAACAGATTTACATGCTTCAGCATCTCCTTAGAGCCGGCTGCTCTGTTACATCTCTTCCATTTGCCTGGCAGGCTATTATTAAAGTCAATGGTTATAGAAGGCCAAGGCATTGTTGTTTGTCTTCATCTCTCCTTCTAACCATTCCTCCAATTTATTTGAACAGTTTCCAATTTCCATTGCTTCTTTTTGGGGGCACAACTGGAAACAATGGATCCTTATCCATTCAGATAATGTTGCCAGTTATAATCAACAAAGGAAGATCCTCTCAACTTATCATGATTCCTCAGCCATCTAAATGTCTTTCACTTTAGAATCATTTCTAATTATTGAAACTCGCATCCCAGGTCAATTCAATACTACTGTCGACTTCTCTTTCTCGTTTCCAAAGTTTAAGATCTTAGCCCTGGAAGCTAACAGGATCCCATTCCACTTCCTCCTCATTCAGATCTTGCATTCCCCTGAATCACCTTTGCCATCACTACCTCCATCTGACTTTAAATACTTTTCTATCTGGAGTAGCACCTCGCACCCTCAGTTCATACGGTTACCAATACTTCTACATCTCCTCTAAGATAAATTTAGTAAAAAATCTGAAGTAGATCTGGGTATGACCAATTTAAGTCTAACTCAGCCCTTAACCTCTACTCCATCATCTTCAGGTTCGCATCTCACATCTCCTGCTGATCCTCCTTTGCTGCTGAAATTTCTCAAACTGTCAAGTAACTGTTTTTTCTCTATAATCCACAAGAAGTTCTTGTAAAGTCTGGATTGCCGCTGAGCAATTCTGGCCATTCATTCCAAATTAAAGCTGCCTCTTCAGCAGCTCATCAACACATTCCTATCTTATTAAGCTACTCCACTAGGTAATTGGAAGCCTCTTTACAGTAAACTTATACAGATACCCTTAAACTCCTCCAGCTTTCTATCCAACTGCAGCAACACCCCACAGTTCAAGCCATACATCGCAGAACATTTATTTCTGCGTTGGTGGTTTGGGGTCCTGCTTGGTTCTTTTTGGTTCTTGGTTCTTTTGGGGGTTCTGGCCCCCTCATCCTGTGGCCAGGAGGTCAGCCCTCAATCAAGCAGGTTAGGCCAAACTTTCACAAAAACAATACTTTCAAGGCACTTTATTCTTGGGTGTTGTTATTCCTAGTGGATTCATTTTTACGGTATCATAACAGAGGCTGTCTAGCTAAAAATGAACACTGCTCTTGGCACCAAAAGAAACATGCCCCTTTTGAAACCAACCCCATTAAAATCTTTATTGAGCCCATGAACACTTCACTTTCTGCATTCCTCTTGTATTATCATAAATATAATGGGCAGTATTCACTGCTGAACTTATTATTTTAGTTCGCTAGAGATGTTTGTACAGAATATCTTCTTGTCCTCGATGCACATCTGAGAATTAATTAAACAGCTGTGGAGACCTTGGTGAATACAATTGGCAGACATTCTTTAGCTTGTTTGTGTGTAGTAATGATTCAAATAAATATATTAATTCCTTTGCAGAATCCTTTCAAAAAGTACTCCCACCAGCAACTCAGGCAGTTATTGATTATTGAAAGGTCACTTCATTATACTAGATTATACTAATGTACAGTCCTACTTATTTTAGTTGTAGTAATGGAAGGGAAATGCAACACTTGTACTGTAATTGAATTTTTGTCTTATGTTATAGACATGTACATTTAAGTTTAAAATGTGATTTTACACGAGTTTTAACTAAATTGTATGATTTTAAGGTACTGCCATTTTTAATGTATTTTACTTTAATGTAAGCAACACAGCTTCCCATAGGCAGAGGCCCTTGAGCCTTCCACCACCTACTGTATTGATTGAGAGATCAAATGAAGGCAATGGCAATCAATCAATCATCAATCAGTCATTAAAGGTGAAAGCCCAAGACGAAACATTCTATTCTTTTATATGCAGCTTATCTTTTCAGGTAGCACAGTAAAAAATAGTTAAGCTTCAAAAACGTTTCCTTGAAAGTGTAGTATTTAATGACATACAGTAGTACTTCTTGTAATGGGAAATACTTGAATTGTAGCATCCACATCTAATATTTTGCACTGCACTGTATAGCTGCTCTTTCACACATTCTGTTTCAAAGTGTTTTTCCCCTTGCTTATTTTGCTGTTTTCTTTAAGCATCAGTGTTGGTAGATTTGTCTTTTTTCTGCAAGGACTGGATTGCTTTGCCCATGAATGTGGAAACAACTCTGAAAGCTAGAATTGCAGCCTGCCTGAAATGTGTCAGGAAATGATCATTACAGACTGTATAACTGTGAAACCCAGCACTGGAATGGAGGTGCATTTGAAAATCACAAATGATGGAATTTCTGTGGTGAACGGGTATATTTTTAGAGACTCATTAGCCTGCAGCTCATTAACAATCAACACATCCCTTCCGATATGCAATGTACGCACACATGTATGAATAAGCTACTATAAACACAGTGAAACAGTCTAAATATTACACCCGAATTATCACACCCGAAGAAGGTTCCACAGCTGTAATGCTTTGTTTTCTTTCCTCTCTTTTCAGCAATAAACCTTTTACTTGTTCTTTTGCAGCCCATGCATGCTGATGCAGCTACAGTACCTACTTGAACTACTTCACTCAAAATACTGTATTATCCCCTTTGGGTTATTACAATTATTTAAAATCACATTTACATGGGATGGCATGAAAAAAAACATATATTTTGAAGCCAGGACTATGAGTATTAATAGAGTTTTATTAACATTTTGGTATTCAACTTCATCTAATGATAAATATAAACATACAGTAAAGATGGAAATCTCACATACAGACACTTGCAAATTAATGATCTACATATTCTCAGCTCTTGTTGCTACCACAGCATAATTCCAAACTCCTCATTCTTTTCAGTTTTGCACTGTAATTCACTCATGCACTCTATGCACATTCTGAAGTACAGTTTTGAAAGACTTAATGATTTGTCAAATAAACTTCCCAACATGACATTTCTTTGAACATGCCTTACTATCAAATTGTGTTTCAGCATACATTGTGCCCTCACTCTACCCTTTCAACATGCTTTGAGATAAGGAGATGTCTTCACAAGATGCAAAGAAGAGAAATGTGATCTATAGTAAGGTTAAAAT